>NC_092367.1:9543640-9564090 GCF_030848805.1 Temnothorax longispinosus | reverse complement strand
CTCCACAAAACCACGCGCCAATTGTTAACCAGACTACAACTTCTATTTCAAGTTTTGATACTTCAAACACGAATGTTGTTGGTACATCAGCATGTAACGATGAAGTCATGTATGTGGAAAACTCTAACACGAAATCAAGGAAACGATACTATTGCACTTTTTGTATGAAGCCACAAGCACAGCTTCCACGACATTTAGAGACAGTACACCGTGACGAGTCGGAAGTGAAAAAGTTTGCCGTTTTGTCTAAAAAAGACCCAGAAAGGAAGAAAATAATAGATGGCATTCGAAAGGCTGGTACCTTCAAATTTAACACGAACCCAGAATTTAATACTGGGCAATTAATTGTGTGTAGACGTCCAAATAAAAAAGCCAATAAGGCTGCTACAGATTTCATTGCCTGTGTAAAATGTAAAGACTTTTTTGCAAAAAGTAGTATCCGACATCATTCACGAGTTTGCATTAAAAAGGATTTTCGAAAAAATAAGACTATTATGATTATGGGCAGGCAAATTACAGGCAGAATACATCCACTTGCAAATGAGACTTTAAGAAAAACGGTGTTTCCCGTTATGCGAGATGATCTAGTAACACGTATTATAAGATATGACAAATTACTGATTTTATATGGTAACAAGTTGTGTGTGAAATATAAGGCGCAACACCAGCACGACATGATTCGTGCACGTCTACGTCTTCTTGGCCGTTTTCTATTAGTACTGAAAGAGATAAATAAAAAGATAGAAGATTTTCAATCGATATATTATCCCCAAATATACGATGACTGCATTTCTGCGATTAACGAAGTTGCAGGATATGATAATGAGAAACAACTTTATGCAACTCCTGCAGTAGCGGCTAACTTGTCAACTCTCATTAAACATATAGGAAATCTTCTTGTAATGGAATGCATCAAAAAACAAGATGAAGAGAAAAAGAAATTAGTTAAAGACTTCTTAAAATTATTAGTAGTAGATATTGGTACCAGCGTAAATAGGACTGTTTTCGAAACGCAATCGGCGCATAAAAGGCATAAGAAAGTAAATCTGCCGTCACTAGAAGATATTAAAAAATTGCACTCATATTTGGTAAAAAGAAGGACTGAAGCTTATGCGGCATTAAAAGAATTTTTTACATATGACAAATGGATCTCTTTAGCAGAAGTGACATTGACTTCGATTCATGTTTTTAATAGACGACGTGCAGGAGAAATCGAACGAGCATACATAGAAGATTTTGAAAATTATGAAAAAGTAAATAAAAATATGTACAGTGACATATACAAGTCATTATCCGTAGAAGACAGAAAAATTGCTGAGAAATATGTCCGATTTTGTATCAGAGGGAAGTTGGGACGTACAGTGCCCGTACTATTGTCAAACGATCTCCTTGACTGTATTATTTTAATATTGAAATATCGCCAGGAAGCTAAAGTACCAAAAAAGAATCCATATATTTTTGGACTACCTTCTATCAACAAAAATAGATACCGATATTTAAGGGCTTGTATCTTAATGCGCAAATTTGCAAGAGACTGCAATGCAAGCCAGTCAACAACTTTACGCGGAACAACATTACGAAAACATATAGCTACACATTGCATTCAACTCAATCTCAATGACATTGATGTTTCGGATCTAGCCAACTTTATGGGCCATGCTGATAAAATCCATAGAGAACACTATCGACAGCCACAGGCAAGTAGAGATATACTCAAAATCTCTCAATATTTAGAAGCTGTGCAAGGAGATGAACAGGATGCGAGTAATGATTCTGCATCGGACAACGAGTCTGAAAAGGAAAATAACTCAGGAGATAAGATTAATATTAATACCAGTGATGAAGCAGGTATTATTATCTATATGATGTTTAAGTCGTTATATAGGACATTGAAATTATAATTAATAAATATTAATATAATTAACATTTACATGTTTTACATCGTTTTTAATGCTTATGAGTAATTTATATAGAAGTATTCTTACTACATTCTTACTACATTATTCATAATAGTTATAATACATCGTTTATTATAGATATGCCATTGAGTAACACACAAAATGATTCCAAAATATGTCAAAACCAAGTTGATAAACAAGGTGGAAAACGGAAACGTAGTAGTAAGTATTTTTTTTATCTGTTGCCAATCCATGGCTATAAGACTTCCAATAATTCAAGTTTATTTTTTTTATTTTATATTAATAGCTAGTATAATTAGTCTTAAAAATAATTATATATTATTTACATTTTCAATATATTTTTAACATTTCTATGTAAAAAGTAAACGTATATTATTATATCTTATTGCACTCTTTCCTTCTATTTTCATCAGATTTACATACTTAATGCAATATATTCTTCATTATATTTATGCCAAGCATAGATACAAATGTCTTAATATTTAAAAGTAAATAAATACAATAAAATGTCTACTATCTATAAATATAGAATATAAATATAGAATGAGTGTTCAACTATAACATCAATAAAAATATTCTTACGTTAAACTTTGGTACAAATAGTATAGTACTTTCATAATTATTAAATTATATAATATCCTGTGTTCTAGCATCTCCTTATGGAAAAACAAAAAGGCTACGATGGACAGACGACGAAAAAGAAGCAGTGCTTCAAGCGTTTGCGCAAAACATGGCAAATCATACATTGCCGTCTCTAAAAGAAATTCAGGAGACGAGGAAAAACTATCCTTGTCTTGCAAATCGTACATCGCCGCAAATTAAGACGTGGTTGCATAATAAGCAAAAATCTTTGCCAAAATTATAAAAACACGATATTATTTTGGTTTTACCATTTGCGATAAAAATATTTTATAGTATCTGCTTCACTTTCTTTAAGGAAGATTGCATGTAGCAATATGTTATTAAGTTGCTTCCATCAATTTGTTTTAATCTTTTTTTTCTTGCTAAAAAATTTAATTTTCTAACATCAGCATGTAGCGTTCTCATACAATTGGCCAAAAAGTAAGATTTGCAAGGAATACATATGCGTAAGGAACATTTGTTACTCCTTTCGATAGTCGCGTCAAACGGCTTGCTTTCATTTATGCTTTCATTAAGTTGCTTCCATCAATTTGTTTTAATCTTTTTTTTCTTGCTAAAAAATTTAATTTTCTAACATCAGCATGTAGCGTTCTCATACAATTGGCCAAAAAGTAAGATTTGCAAGGAATACATATGCGTAAGGAACATTTGCTACTCCTTTCGATAGTCGCGTCAAACGGCTTGCTTTCCCGTACGTTTAGGCATCGTTTTATGATTGTTTATGTCAAGAGAAAAGGATAGTTTTCCCTCGACAATAAACAACCATAAAATGATGTCTAAACGTACGGAAAAGCAAGCCAATTTTATAAGTGTTCTGAATAGCAAGAGCAAGAATTCAATTAAGCCGCCGTGACTACACTCATATTACATTATCTTATGCATTATATTACTTACTAGAACTGAGATTATTGTGTATTTTTTTTTCAGTATCATCATTTTTGTTATGTATACAATATATGTATCTTTTGCTTTTTATGACACATAAAATCTCGATTGTGAAACATTTTCGTTGTTTACATATAAATTTACATCTAAAAATAAAAATTTATACTCTATTATATACTGTTTCTAATATATTTTATATTAATAGAAATACATCTAAAAATAAGTGTATTCTCGATATACGTGTTACATGTGTAGACACATGAATGTATCTTTGACAACTATAGTTAGGAATTAGATTGTACATTAATATGTACAAGAAAAAACTCATGTCTTCCTGATATTTCTTATTAGTTTTTATTAATTATATATTACACATCCTCATTTTAGTGAGGAAATTCACTAGAGTACACTAGATTTTATTTGTCGAAATCTAATGCAATCTGTTCACTTTTGTAATTTTCACCTCGTTTGAAGATACACAATCGATCCCCTGACTATGAATATTGGAAATACACATATTATATACGTCATTGGCCGAAATGCTTACCGCACAGCACGAGGTAGCCAATTTAAAGGCCATCGCACGTAACAAAGTTTTAATCATAATCGTAAGACCGTAAGAAAATAGACCAATCACACTCGATTATTCTTCGAGCTCGAGGAGAATAATCGACTGTGATTGGTCTATTTTCTTAAGGCCATTGCACGTAACAAAGTTTTAGTTATAATCGTAAGACTGTAAAAAAATAGACCAATTACCGATTATTCTCCTTAAGCTCGAAGAATAATCGAGTGTGATTGGTCTATTTTTTTACGGCCTTACGATTATGACTAAAACTTTGTTACGTGCAATGGCTTTAACGTACCGAATTTCCAGAACCAGATTTTTATTAGCTAAAGCGTCGCTTTCCGCTGCGCGGCTAGCGTTTCTATGTGCAAAAACTGTAATAAGGTTGCATGCCCTTGGAGAAAGAAATAGTGGAACGGAATTAAAATGGAATTACTCTGATTGGCTAATCTCCAGATAGGAGGTCTCTTTCTCCATGGAGATGCAGCCTAAAGTTATAAAACACAGTCCAGCAGAATACGAACACATTTGGGTGCGTTTAGGTAAGACACCGCTACTGTAGCGCTACACGAATGCGTACCAGCCATTGGCTGCGTTCAGCAGACCAAGCCGCTCAGTAGCAGTTGAACGTGATTGGCTCTTACTTTTAGAACCAACCAATCAACGCAGAGTGTTGATAAGACGAACTGAACAGTTGTGTCTGCTGAACGCGGCTATTGGCTGTTCATGGTAGCGCTACCGGTTTGTGTAGCGCTACGGTAGCGGTGTCTTACCTAAACGCACACATTGATGACGGAAGTAACGGGCGCGAAAGTATTTCAAAAGACCGTTACATTCTATATTGCATTGTTGACGATTCTTCATTGTTCTGATTTTCTCCTGCTGGAATAAACGAACTTCTCAAGTCTTCTACGCTTGCTTTGTATTTTAAAAGTGCTATCTAATAAACTACGTTAAGGCTGCGGTCCACTTGACGAGCCTAAAAGTGTTACTTGAAAGTCTTATTAAGTGTTATTTCAATTTCGATTGTTCTAATATGTACGTACGCAATAGTCAGATTTTACGATAATGTGCATTATATACTACGTTTACGCGAGCGTTACTTTTGTAGTAACTTACGATAATTCCTTCGCGTAAACGGGATTTTTCTTCGCGTAAACAGGATTTTGTAGTAACTTGCAATAATTTAATCCGCGTAAACGAGTGATATATCGTAAGTTACTACAGAAGTAACGCTCGCGTAAAAGTATATTCCCACACAGCACAGGATATCCTGAGGGACATTTGTGCATTCGCTGGATATCCATCGGATATCGAATACCCACTGGATATCCACCGGCTATTGAGATATCCCAATTTGTCTGTAGGACGTCCCTCAGATAAAGTGTGCTGTGTGGGTTATGTGTGCTCCATTAACCAGGTTTATGCCACTAAAAATTGTATTACAAAAGCCAGATACAGATGGATGTAAATATCCCGCAACGAAGGCTACGATGGACAGGCGACGAAAAAGAAGCAGTGCTTCAAGCGTTTGCGCAACACATGGCAAATCATATATTGCCGTCTCTAAGAGAAATTCAGGAGGCGAAGATAAACTATCCCTGTCTTGCAAATCGTACATCGCCGCAAATTAAGACGTGGTTGCATTATAAGCAAAAATCTATGAAACGTACGTAGTAGTAAGTAATTTTTTTATCTGTTGCCAATCCATGGCTATAAGACTTCCAATAATTCAAGTTTATTTTCTTTATTCCATATTAATAACTAGTAATTATTCTTAAAAATATTTATATATTATTTACATTTTCAATATAATTTTAACATTTCATATGTTAAAAGTAAACGTATATTATTATATTTTATTGCACTCTTTCCTTCTATTTTTATCAGATTTACATACTTAATGCAATATATTCTTCATTATATTTATGCCAAGCATAGATACAAATGTCTTAATATTTAAAAGTAAATAAATACAATAAAATGTGATCATTATTTCGAAAAGAAATTAATACCGTTAAATATAGAATGAGTGTTCAACTATAGCATCAATAAAAATATTCTTACGTTAAACTTTAGTACAAATGGTATAGTACTTTCATTATTATTAAATTATATAATATCCTGTGTTCTAGGATCTCCTTATGGAAAAACAAAAAGGCTGCGATGGACAGACGACGAAAAAGAAGCAATGGTTCAAGCGTTTGCGCAAAACATGGCAAATCATACATTGCCGTCTCTAAAAGAAATTCAGGAGACGAAAGAAAACTATCCTTGTCTTGCAAATCGTACATCGGCGCAAATTAAAATGTGGTTGCATAATAAGCAAAAATCTATGCAAAGATTATAAAAACACGATAATATTTTGGTTTTACCATTTGCGATAAAAATATTTTATAGTATCTGCTTCACTTTCTTTAAAAAAGATTACATGTAGCAACATGTCATTAAGTTGCTCCCATCAATTTGTTTTAATCTTTTTTTTTCTTGCTAAAAAGTTTAATTTCTAACATCAGCATGTAGCGTTCTCATACAATTGGCCAAAAAGTAAGATTTGCAAGGAATACATATGCGTAAGGAACATTTGCTACTTCTTTCGATAGTCGCGTCAAACGGCTTGCTTTCCCGTACGTTTAGGCATCGTTTATGGTTTTTTATTGTCGAGGGAAAACTATCCTTGTCTTGCAAATCGTACATCGCTGCAAATTAAGACGTGGTTGCATAATAAGCAAAAATCTTTGCGAAGATTATAAAAACACGATATTATTTTGGTTTTACCATTTGCGATAAAAATATTTTATAGTATCTGCTTCACTTTCTTTAAGAAAGATTACATGTAGCAACATGTCATTAAGTTGCTCCCATCAATTTGTTTTAATCTTTTTTTTTTCTCGCTAAAAAGTTTAATTTCTAACATCAGCATGTAGCGTTCTCATACAATTGGCCAAAAAGTAAGATTTGCAAGGAATACATATGCGTAAGGAACATTTGCTACTTCTTTCGATAGTCGCGTCAAACGGCTTGCTTTCCCGTACGTTTAGGCATCGTTTATGGTTTTTTATTGTCGAGGGAAAACTATCCTTGTCTTGCAAATCGTACATCGCTGCAAATTAAGACGTGGTTGCATAATAAGCAAAAATCTTTGCGAAGATTATAAAAACACGGTATTATTTTGGTTTTACCATTTGCGATAAAAATATTTTACAGTATCTACTTCACTTTCTTTAAGGAAGATTGCATGTAGCAACATGTCATTAAGTTGCTTCCATCAATTTGTTCTAATCTTTTTTTTTCGCTAAAAAGTTTATTTCTCTAACATCAGCATGTAGCGTTCTCATACAATTGGCCAAAAAGTAAGATTTGCAAGGAATACATATGCGTAAGGAACATTTGCTACTCCTTTCGATAGTCGCGTCAAACGGCTTCCTTTCCCGTACGTTTAGGCATCGTTTTATGGTTGTTTATTGTCGAGGGAAAAGGATAGTTTTCCCTCTAGACAATAAACAACCATAAAACGATGTCTAAACGTACGGAAAAGCAGGCTAATTTTATAAGTGTTCTGAATAGCGATAGCAAGAATTCAATTAAGCCGCGGTGACTACAATTATTTCATATTACATTATCTTATGCATTATATTACTTACTAGAACTGAGATTATTGTGTTTTTTTTTTCAGTATTATCATTTTTGTTATGTATACAATATATGTATCTTTTGCTTTTTATGACACATAAAATCTCGATTGTGAAACATTTTCGTTGTTTACATATAAATTTACATCTAAAAATAAAAATTTATACTCTATACTCTATTATATACTGTTTCTAATATATTTTATATTAATAGAAATACATCTAAAAGTAAGTGTATTCTCGCTATACGTGTTACATGTGTAGACACATAAATGTATCTTTGACAACTATAGTTAGGAATTAGATTGTACATTAATATGTACAAGAAAAAACTCATGTTTTCCTGATGTTTCTCATTAGTTTTTATTAATTATATATTACACCGTCTTTTCTCCTTTCGTATTTACAAAATAAAAATAGATTTCCATATAAAGCTTATAACTATGGTTAACTAACCATGCATGTATTCTTTCAGAAAATTATTCACACATTATCATAGTTGTTTAGTTTGTATTTACTAATAAATTTAAAGAATTTTCTTCGACATAAAAAATATTATAAGAACGTAAAAGATAGCAAATCCATCCTATAGAAAACGGCTTTCTCTCAGTAAATTCTACGTTCCATTGAAAGAACCTAAAACTTAAAATGTACAAAATTATTTTATATTAGAATAAGAACACATATATACATATATGTGTTCTTATTTTAATAAAATATCATGTCTATATATCATAGACGCTAGATTGAGCATTCTCATTGGAGAGCTTCCAGCAAGATCTGAAGGACAGAAGATATGCTTGCAGTGTCGCTTTCCTTTTCTAATTGTTAGGCTGAGTTTCCACTGAGCGCGTCACGCGTCGCGTCATGTGTCGTTAACCAATCTGAACATCCCGTCACAAATAATGTAATAAAATACGATGTTTTGATTGGTCGTGACGGATGACGCAACGCGTGACGCGCTCAGTGGAAACTCAGCATAACGTAATTGTTGATTAAAGGGTTGCAAATATGACAAAATAATTAGTGTGACCTAACCTAACAATTTGTATTTCTGGCGATATAATCGTTCTAACCCAAACTTTCATTACATATCTTTCTTTTCTACAATACACGAAAAGATATATAACGAAAGATTGAGTAAGAACGATTATATCGTCAGAAATACAAATGGTCATACTAATTATTTTGTCATGTTGACAACTCTTATGATTAAGTTAGGGCCAGGGGGCCTATTACGTATCTTTTTATGAGGAGAAAATGCGAAGTGAACAGATTTACTAGATTTCGACCAATAAAATCGTAAATACTTTAGTGATTTTCTCACTTTTCGCATTTTTACCTAGTAAAAAGATACGTAATAGGCCCCCAAAGCACAAAGATTGTCGTAACATTAACGACTCTGTCAGAAGTCAACACAAGGGACGTTAATGCATGTCATATATTTGTCGCGTATGCAACGCGATGGATACGACATACTCTAACGTCAAATCCTTGTGCGTTGACTTCCGACACCGGTTTTAACTTACGACAGAGTCGTAAACAATTACGACAATCCTTGTGCGTCGGCCCTTAATCGGAGTTTGGTTAAAGTGACCCTAAAGAATAAAAGGCCAAGAATAAAGCTAGATGCACGATGAAAAACATGGGCAACAGAAACAGGGAATAATATAGGCAATAGATTTTCAACCTATCGGAAGCCATGTATCAATACTGTAGCATTAGGGCTATTCGTTTTCGCTGCACTTCTAGTGCAACAAAAAGCACTTGAACTAGTGCAACATATACTACGTTTACGCGAGCGTTACTTCTGTAGTAAAGGCCATTGCACGTAACAAAGTTTTAGTCATAATCGTAAGGTTGTAAGAAAATAGACCAATCACAGTCGATTATTCTCCTCGCGCTTGAAGAATAGTCAAGTGTGATTGGTCTATTTTCTTACGGCCTTACGATTAAAACTAAATCTTTGTTACGTGCAATGGCCTTAACTTACGATAATTCCTTCGCGTAAACGGGATTTTCCTTCGCGTAAACGAGATTTTGTAGTAACTTACGATAATTTACTCCGCGTAAACGGGTGAATTATCGTAAGTTACTGCAGAAGTAATGCTCGCGTAAACGTAGTAATAGTGCAATAAGTTAGAACGAAATAAATATATTTTCTGTCATTCTAACTTATTGCACTAGTTCTGAAGTGCAGCGAAAACAAACATACCGTCTTATTGATACACGGCTATTGTTCATTCAGGCCTATTATGTATCTTTTCACGAGGTGAAAATGCGAAGTGAACAGATTTACTAGATTTCGACCAATGAAATCGTAGATATTCTAGTGAATTCTCTCACTTTTCGCATTTTCACCTCGTGAAAAGATACGTAATAGGCCCCCTCCTTAAAACCATCGCACGTAACAAAGTTTTAGTCATAATCGTAAGGCCGTAAGAAAATAGACCAATCACATTCGATTAAGCGGGGAGCACACACTTCTGCACAACGCATAATGCGTAAGCATAAGAAAATTGATTGGTCCATACACATGTGCATAAGGTGCAAAACTTTGTTACATGCAATGGCCTTAAATGAAAAGCACCCCTTATATATGGCCGCGTTCAGCAGACACAACAACTGTTGAGTTCGTCTTATCAACACTCTGCGTTGATTGATTGGTTCTAAAAGTAAGAGCCAATCACGTTCGGCTGCTACTGAACGGCGTCTGCAGAACGCGCCCATTTATATCGTGTTATTGGGAACGGGCATGATGACGTCACTGGCCAATATGGCCGCCATATTGGCCGTGTGGTCGTTCCCAGTAAACTACGGCTGCGTTCCCTTTGTACGCTTTCGTGCTGAAAACGTGATTCTCTTTCTTCAACATATAGTGGGCCACAGGAGAAAGTGACGAAGAATAAGAAGAACATATATGTGCAATAAAGGTAGAATAACGCTTTCAGCACGAAAGCGTCAAAAAGTAATGCAGCCTACGTTAAGTGTTTTTCGAAAGTTGTGAATGAGAACACAAATTCTAGACTACAATGCTCGAAGAAGCGTTGTTGTACCATATTCTGTGGTATGTTTTTACCCCTTAATATTTTATCTTAATATAATAATATTTTAATTACTTTTATCGTGTGTTATCTTATTATATTGTTGTCTCTGGCAAATGAGATCTTCCTGTTATACGTATAACTTTTTGTAGCGTACCTCCCCTGAATACAAAGATGCGACTGAACTGTGGGAACTGTGTGTAAATACTAAAAATCGTATCATGGAAGAGTACGAAGAGCCAGAACCTAAGGGAAAACTTGTTCTAAAAGTTGGCAGATTGGTAATTATTTACTGATTCAATCGTTACGTATGTGATATGTACACTGTGGTGAAATTATTAATCCATTAATATGTTCAGGCACGTAAAGAAACGACGTGACAAGATGAAGCGGAAGATCCTTCGGAAAGTTCTATGAATCTTGACGAGGAAACTATGCAGTTATTCGAAGATTTGTTTGCGGCGGTTATGACAGTGACTGATCTCACTGACAATAACAGACCTCTTCATATTATGTTTCAACTCAAACCGTCTAAAAAGGTTCGTAGTTTATCCTTAAATTGTTACTGATCTGACTTACCGTACTTACTTGAAATCTCATTAACGTCGCAGCTTTATCCTGAATATTAAGACATCATCGAGACCCCGATCGATTTGAAGACCATCGCGAGGAAGATTCAAGAGGGTGCATACAGCTCACTCGGCGATATGGAGAAAGATCTAATCCTCATGTGCCGTAACGCCTGTCAATTTAATGAGTCTGGCTCGCAGATTTGTAAGGATACCAAACTTTTGAGAAAGATAATTACCGCAGCCGCTAGAAGACAAGACGGCAGATTTGGCAATACCCTTAAGGTCGCTACAACCGCACCATCGACGAAAAGCAAAAGGGTCAGTCGTACCATGGCGCAGTCATTAATAGCACAAACTGCAGCATTATCTGACCAAAGATGATGAGAGCGATGACGAGGAAGAAGAACCCGCTGAGACTGAGGAAGCTGATAATCCACAATGGCAACTATTTCAAACCATTCGGACAGCTCCTAATAATCAAGGTATGATTTGCGTTGTATTATAATATTATGAATTTATTATCGTGCTACGGACTGTTTTGTAACATAACTATGAGTTGTAGGTGTAAGGGTGAGCGAATATTTTTGGAAGCTTCCGTCAAAGAGATTATATCCTGATTACTATAAGATGGTTAAAAATCCTATATCTTTATTACAAATACGTACAAAGATAAAGGTATGTATTATGCTATGACGATAGGATAATTCATTTATATTAAAATGCTTGTTAGTTTTATATTCATCTCCCCAATCGTCATTTTCAGAAAGGCGAATATGGTACTGTTAGTGAAGTAGCTGGAGATATGAATATCATGTTTGAAAATGCTAAGAAATATAACATGCATACTTCTCGACTGTACAAGGTACAGGTCTCGACTATACAAGGTAAGAATTTTGTGGTTAACGCATCTTACTTTAACTGCCATTGTATTTAATTACATTTATTAGGGAGATAACTTATGTTATGCAAAATATATGATACGTATAAGTGATTCCCCAATTCTTCAAATTCTAAAGGATTTAACAATTGAATGAAATTGGAAAATTGCTACAAAGTAATTGCGATACCTATAGTTATTCACGCATGTTTTCCATTTTATTGTAGTGTGCTGTTAAATTGCAAAAAATAATGCAGGAGAAAGTACAAGAACTCTTAGAATTCGATCAGGTAATACGCTGTGTAAATTAAACAATTTTACCACGTACGTAATTTTTGAAAAGCGGATGTAATATATCAAGTTTTCAATATGTCTATAGGACTCCGATTCGGATAGCGAATCCGAGAACAGTTTGCAGCAACCTAAATTAATTAAGCGTGCGTCGAATTTGTTGAGACGAGGGAAATACAAAGACAATATACCGTTGAAGAAGAGATTGCACGTATTAGTCAAGTGTGTTATGGAATACGTTGTAAGTAATTCCAAAAAAATGTTACGTTTCATATAGTCTGTCGACGTATAGCGTGCCGTATTCTTTTATAGTGTGAAGACGGTTGGCAGCCTATGTTAATGTTTATGGAGAAGCCTTCCAAAAAATTATATCCGGACTACTATCAAGTGATAGTGGAACCCATAGACATGCTGGCGATCGAAGCTAATATTAAAGCGGAGAAATATCAAAGCGAAAACGAATTGATACTGGCTTTTAAGGTGCTTATCATCTTGCCTTATCAATTACAATAATTTGCGATAGATATTTAGTTTATCCCTTGTCTTTTAGTTGATGTTTAATAATTGCCGTCAATATAACGAGGAAGGTTCATTGATATATGAAGACGCTAATACATTGGAGAAAGTTTTAATGGATAAGGTAAAAGAATTAAGACCCTTGCCGGATAATCCTAGATCCAAATTCACCGCATCGACCCCAACCAGAAACGTCGGGTATGTCGTAATTCATATGAAGGATGTAACAGTGCTCGTTTGTTTTAACCTTTTCTCTACCTCTCTCTTTTTTCCCGTTCTCTATGTTCAGGAGACCGAAAAGAGTAATACCGGTTCATCTGCAAAAATTACGAACTCTGTACGATACTATAAAAAACTACCACGATGCAAAAGGGAGGCAGTTATCTCTAATTTTCATGAAATTACCAAATAAAAATAAATATCCGGATTATTACGAGCAGCCTATGATATGATAAAGCAGCCTATACATATAGAGAAGATAGCTTCGACCTTGAAGAATAACGGATACGACAACTTGGACGAGTTGGTGTCCGATTTTATATTAATGTTTGACAACGCTTGCAAGTTTAACGAGCCGGACTCGTAAATATACAAGGTTTGTATAGCAAGGGTTCCTTATTTTATAAGCGTTATATAAATATATTATCTCATTTGCTGAAAACCCTACATATATCAATTTTTATTAATATTATTGAATTAATAAAAATACTTTGAGATTTTGATGCAAGACTAAGTAACTTGCAGTTGGTTAAAGGTTGACAATACGCAACTACTTGGTGTTTGCACGTTAATCTTCAGTTGCGAGGTTTAATTACCTTTAGAGCATTTTTACATTGAAAGATATTTATATGTAACGCCGGACGTTTTAAGATAAGATCCCATTCTCCACCTATGATGGATACAAGAGCAATTAACAACATACAATTCTAATTAAAATTATGGTTTCTGACAAATATTTCCCAAATATTGTTTAAAAAATTAAACGGTATTAAGCCCGAGATCTTTTAGCAATATTTAATTTGCGAAAAACTGACTCTCAATATATCTCGGAATATTTATCTTTTTCATTATTTTAACAATTACTGTTCCTTTTAGAATAGGAAGGTAAAATTGTTGATAATTTCTCAGCCGATAGTAATAACAGAGAAAATCGAGAAAATGTAAAACTATATTTCCAGAGATTTTAGTTTAAAATTCGAATACGAAATACAGATTCTTGAATCGAGGTGGAACACTGGCGGATGGAGGGTTCATAAGGCCTGTTCGTTTTCGCTGCACTTCTGAACTAGTGCAATAAGTTAGAATGGAACAAATATAATTTTATTTTATTTTAACATATTGCACTAGTGCAAAAATGCAGCAAAAACGAACGGGCCTATTGCTTCAATTGAAATTTCGCGGCAATTAAAGATGGAAAACCCAATCTGTTTACGGTTCGGAGTTTGGAGGTTACGTGAGGCTTCCTCGGCCGTCCCTTTATTTCATCCCGTCGTGCGAGGCTTTTTTATTCGAACGATGCGTAGCCTACGCTCGTGAGACGCGTGGCACGTGATACTGTATAAAATTTTCAAATTTTCAACAATTGTACATATAATTTATCGATCACGCGCGATGATGTTTATACATTTTAACCTTGTTAGCGATTAGCGCATTTTTATCGCGATTTCCCAAGCCTTTCGCACGGCGTGCGAATCATCCAAAATCCAACCTTCCAAAATCATTGACTTTAATCGCGTGCGCGCCCAAGTTTCGAGGATGTTCGTGGAAGTCGAGGAGAACGAGTTAGACAGTAACGCGACGCAAAACCCGTTGAGAGTGCGGTCGTGTTTTGTACGCCTGTTGAGAGACAAGGAATTGGATAAGCACATAAAAAGATGCAAAAAGAGCGAGACAGAAGTAAACAGACAAATATAATCTTATCCGTATCTTTTTCAATTGTCCTTTTGCTATATGAAACTTTGTCAGAGTGCGGCTGCGGGTACAGGTATCGCAGTGAGTAACAATGTATAACCAACGTTTTCAGGACGCCTTGATACTTCAAAGATTAGTGCTGCAAAGTAAACTGCAACTGAGCGAGGATGAGGAGAGTACCTGACGTGTTGGTTGCCATCCAAGAGATCCTGGCGACGATATTTAACGCGCTTTACAATCATCAGGATGAGGAGAAAAGTACCCCGATTCTATGGTGGAGCTGCTGGAGCACAATATTGTCAACGGCAAAAAGTACGGATGCGTTTTGCATATCTTTCAAATCTTTTTATCGAAATGATTATTCTGCTATTTATTCAGGTTCAAAAATGGTATTTAGGTACAAAACAGATATTTTTTTAAATGTTAAAAAAACAGGGTACGAGGGCTGTCGTTAGATCTGATTAAGAGGAGATTAGATCGAGGAGTTTACAAAAGGCTGGATTGATTTCAAGAAGATGTTTTCACGTGCTTGGAGAGAGCACGGAGGTTATCGCGCACATACTCGTAACCCGGAGGCCTCCGTGGTCAATTTTATCAATGCGTATGTTAATCTTAAGAAACAAATAATAAATAATAATTTATAATAACTTTTTTAGTACATAAAACTACTTTTTAAAAATTCTCGATAAGTAAAATAGGGATTTTTTACAATTATATAAAATATTGTCCAAAATTTTCAATCAATACAAAAGATTCAATAACGAGATGTGCTTCAATTAATTAAAATTTGAAGCTTTTAAGTCTTGCATAGATATGTACGGCATTCACAGCCTAATAGTTAACAGGGGAGGTTTATTTTTTTATTAGATAAGATTCATTGAACATCTTAAACATATATTAAACGTTTTTTCTCAATATATTAAATTCTGATAAAAATATTTAGGATATGGACGGCAATGTTTCTGATTCATGGGAAGGAGTAAGAGTAAAATGTCTGTGGTGTCGCAGCGATAGAAGAACTGTTCTAGCAGCTGATACACGATACACACCATAGAATTCGCAGCTATACTTTCGACGACTTTGGCGATACTACTATGTACGATTTAAAATAACCAATTTAACGTATACTATCTCGATTGTCTTATTAAACAAAACTTTTGATGGAATATTTCCACACTGTTACAGATTACAAGAGGATCATCCTGTTATGTCATTTAGGATAAACAAAGCAGATCGACTCGAATTACTTAATGTGGCAAATCAAAGTGTGCATCTTTGGGATTTAGAAGATAAATGCCTTGTAAGACATTTTCAAGGTGTTACTCAAGAACATTTTACTATCCATAGCTGTTTTGGAGGAGTTAATCAAGATTTTATTGCCTCTGGCAGTGAAGGTTTGTCATACATAAAAATAAAATGTATTTTTATACATTGTATCACTGTATATTTTACTAGTTTTATTTAAAAAAGCAATATGATTTTATGATGCGCATGGATTAATACGCATATGATTAATAATGACTAATAATTGTTTTCTTCCTATTTCATTACAGACAATAAAGTGTATGTATGGTATATCGAAAGAGAACTGCCTATAGCGACTCTTACAGGACATAGTAGAACAGTCAATTGTGTTTCGTGGAATCCTGTTTACCATCAAATGATGGCTTCTGTGTCGGATGATTTTACAGTGAGGATATGGGGCCCAAGATCATTTTCTTCAGATGGAGAAAATGATAAGACAGGTAAGTTTTTGCACAGCAAAATCTTCCAGGATGTATTTTTGTCTGTAGTTTTAAAGAATTGCTTTAATTTATCGTGTTAATGTCACAATCTCTCGCATTCCTTTCTTTTCATGTATTTCTTACTTCTTTCAGTTTCGCTCGAGACCAACTCTTCAAATAGCAGCGGCTGGCACGAGATGGTATCGTAGCGAACTACAGCGCACCCAGTTCACACTGTTCCCATGACCTCTCATGGTGTTCAAAAGACTGTCATACTGACATTTGACTGTCGTATTGTCCTGATGATTGCCGTACTGACATTATACTGCCTTCTGTAGCCTTTTGGAAGCCAGAGTAAACGTTTCTCCACTCTGCGGAAACCTAAAATATAAGATTTCTTAGACATTTAATATTGACAAATCAGTGGGAGTTTTATAAAGTTGTTATGTTCGTTCAATTTTTCCTGCACATTGTCTATTAGAAACATGGATTGAAATCAATGTCACTTGCCGAACCTAGCAAAGTTACATTCAGAATAATATTTTGAATCAGAAAAGCATATTTAACGTTTTATTTATAGTCCAAATGCTAAATTTTCCAATTATTTTACTGTAATCAGTAATATGTTAATGCGATATAATATGAACAGTACAGTTTAATGTATGAAGTATTTTCATACTTACTGTTTTTTGCTATTATGGTTGCGGGATATCTAAATCCATCCCTGTATCTGGCTTTTGTAATACGATTTTTAGTGGCATAAACCTGGTTAATGGAGCACACATAGTGCACATTATCGTAAAATCTGACTATTGCGTACATATTAGAACAATCGTAATTGAAATAACACTTAATAAAACTTTCAAGTAACACTTAGGCTCGTCAAGTGGACCGCAGCCTTAATGTAGTTTATTAGATAGCACTTTTAAAATACAAAGCAAGCGTAGAAGACTTGAGAAGTTCGTTTATTCCAGCAGGAGAAAATCAGATCAATGAAGAATCGTCAACAATGCAATATAGAATGTAACGGTCTTTTGAAATACTTTTCGCGCGCGTTACTACCGTCATCAATGTGTTCGTATTCTGCTGGACTGTGTTTTATAACTTTAAAATAAATATGAAAAAGTAAAATAAAATAAATTATGAAAATTTTAATAATAATTTAATTAATATTAAAATAATACAGTCAAGGAGATCGTTTGACAATAGTACGGGCACTGTACGTTCCAACTTCCTTCTGATACAAAATCGGACATATTTCTCAGCAATTTTTCTGTCTTCTACGGATAATAACTTGTATATGTCACTGTACATATTTTTATTTACTTTTTCATAATTTTCAAAATCTTCTATGTATGCTCGTTCGATTTCTCCTGCACGTCGTCTATTAAAAACATGAATCGAAGTCAATGTCACTTCTGCTAAAGAGATCCATTTCTCATATGTAAAAAATTCTTTTAATGCCGCATAAGCTTCAGTCCTTCTTTTTACCAAATATGAGTGCAATTTTTTAATATCTTCCAGTGACGGCAGATTTACTTTCTTATGCCTTTTATGCGCCGATTGCGTTTCGAAAACAGTCCTATTTACGCTGGTACCAATATCTACTACTAATAATTTTAAGAAGTCTTTAACTAATTTCTTTTTCTCTTCATCTTGTTTTTTGATGCATTCCATTACAAGAAGATTTCCTATATGTTTAAGGCTCCTGGATGGTCAGCCGAGAACTCTGCGTTGACGGTGGCGCCGCCACTCTCTCCTCTCACTCTCTCCAATGGAGAATTCTGTCTTGTGACATGTTGACAACCTATTTTGTTGTGCGTGCTATTTCTTTATTATTTGCTCTGTGCTTGTGCTCTAACGTTTAACGTATTCGTGAAAGTCGTAAAATTGGCCGAAAAGTAAGATTTGCATGCGGAAGGAACGTTTTCACCTCCTTTCGATAGTCGTTAAACAGCTGTTTTTCCCGTATGTTTAGGCTTCGTTTTATGGCTGTTTGTTTATTGTCGAGGGAAAAGGGTAGTTTTCGGCCAATTTTGGAAGTGTTCTGAAACGATCTATAGTGATGTTTTATTGAAATGTCTTTTTATTTGAAAATGGCATGCACAACAAAATTGGGTGTTTTCCTCGCCTCGATAGTGAGAATTCAATATGGCCGCGGTGACCATCCAGGAGCCTTAATGAGGTTGACAAGTTAGCTGCTACTGCAGGAGTTGCATAAAGTTGTTTCTCATTATTATATTCTGTAACTTCATTAATTGGAGGAGTAAAAACCACAGTGGTATAAGTCAAATTTTTAAAAATATTTTCTCGTGTGCATAAATGCAATTTATATATTGTACAGATTGCATCTATGCGACACGAGAAAATATTTTAAAAAATTTGACTTACACCACTGTGGTTTTTACCCCTCTAATTGCAGAAATGCAGTCATCGTATATTTGAGGATAATATATTGATTGAAAATCTTCTATATTTTTATTTATCTTCTTCAGTACTAATAGAAAACGGCCAAGAAACGTAATCGTGCACAAATTATGTCGTGTGGATGTTGCTACTTATATTTCACATTCACACACAACTTGTTGCCATATAAGATCAGTAATTTGTCATATCTTATAATACGTGTTACTTGATCATTTCGCACAACAGGAAACACAATTTTTCTTAAAGTCTCGTTTGCCATTAGATGTATTCTGCAAATTCATAGGCCATTCTTAAAAATACCATCTTAAGAGATCAGTATAACCAATTTTGTAATTTGTCCGCCTATTATCATAGTAATCTTATTTTTTCAAAAATCTTTTTTTAGTTGAGCTTAAATAAATATTGGTTATACTGATCCCTTAAGATGGTATTTTTAAGAATGGCCTATGAATTTACTAATAGCTATTATAAACACATATTATGATCCATTACGCTATAATATTGTATACCATAAATAAAATATGTCAGACACATATTTCTTATGATCAAGTTTTGTAACATTCTCTTCTGCATTTTTTTTATAATATCTGCGTGTTGATAGCGATATCATATTCCTCATGTATTTATCATAGCAGAATAATTATAATTAACATGTTTAATTCTTAGTTTTTGTACTTTCAAATTAATTTTTACGTTTGACAAGAACGTAGGATAATTTTCTGCTATGATATTCTTTTTATATATGATATGTATATCTGATAAGATTTTTTGACAATAAAGACAATAATCTAACCTATATCATATCTGTATTATAATCTCTTCTTGGTTCCTCTTCGTGTGTGTTTTTCTTTCTTTTTTCTTGTTTGTGCGTCAGTCTTTTTATTTTGTACCTACAAATATAAAAACACCACAGAGAATCGATATTACAAAGAAGAATATGCATTTAATGTTTAAAAAACATGTACTTAATATCTAAAGAGGTACAATATCAATCTGATCATCGAAACACTAATTGTATACTACATGTTTTTTTCTAATTAATGTTCTAAACTGTTCTAAATACATAAATATTGTAGGTACGTAACTTTTTTAGATAAATTTCTGGGATTTATAAGAATGCAAATAATTACATAATTTGCCTTTAACCGATAAATAACCGCTTCAAAAGAAGCGGTTTTTTTCCTTTATTTATTTATTTTTAGAGCGTCGTCAAAATAATTGTTTCATGGAATGTCGCCATAATAGCTAAATAGTATAATGTATTGTACATAGTTTTGAACTGTCGCTGTATATGCCCATTTATAATATATATATTAAACTCCTTATACATACGTACCAGTGCATTTTCTCTCAAAAGTATAAGTAATTTATACATCAGGGAGTTAATGTACTCTTACGTATGCAATAAAATGTTCATTTTTTTTCTGTCGTCAAATTTGCCA
>NC_092367.1:9492919-9543140 GCF_030848805.1 Temnothorax longispinosus | reverse complement strand
GGGTAAAGGTATCTGTTGCTACCCTACTAAACAAGTTACAATATTAAACGAGTTCCTTTCCTATAAATAACGAGCTTTGTTTTATTTGTGAGAGTGCCGAAATACGCGTCGCGCGTGAGTGAGTGCGAGAGTGAGACGAAAACGCGCGACAAGCGTAACAAGATATATACTAAAGTTTGTCCAGACAAACTTGGGACTATATACAGGGTGAGGAAATAGTATGGAAACTCTGAAAAATTTTAAAGTGAAAACTCTCATATTGTAATATATTGTTTAAAAGAGCATAAAATAATAAAAATTTTGGGTAATTCTTCAGTTTAGCTACCTCAGCACAGAAATCGATGCAATTAGGCTTAATCGACGCGTTTTTGCACGAAACAAACGAATCTGGCAGAAAAAAGTGTCGCTCTGCCCGCGACGCGAGATATTAATCATTAAAGTTGACAGGAATCAGGTTATGATTCCTGTCATACGACGACATGTAGCAACACTGAACGTGCCCTGCGGCCATATGCGCATGCTCAGTCAGTTCAGTAGCCGCACGCGCATGCAAAAGTACGCCAATTTAAAACTAGTATGCAAAATGAGAACTAGAATAAAACAAATGAAGCGCGCTAAAATCATACGTACAGTAGCAGGCACGTACAATGTTAGGTTTATTAGAATTTGCTCGTCTAACATATAATAAAATAGAATTAATAGATTTTTTAATTCAGCATGGCGTATTAGCGAATACAATTAAGTGTAGTCAGTGCGGTGACAATATAAACATCGATAAAGATACATTAACATATCGATGTAGAATACGATATTACATAAAAAATATACATAAAAAACGTGTCTGTAAACAATGCGATTTTTATAAAAGTGCGAAAACTGGTACTTGGTTCCATAAAAGTCACTTAAACATTTCTACTATTTGCAAAATAGTAGCATGTTTTTTGATGCTTCGACATCCACGTCACGATATCACAATGGATGAGACTGGCGTGACGTCATCCACGATTACAGATTGGTTCAATTTTTGCCGAGAGGTAATTATATCTTAATTTATGTTAATAATTGTACTGTATAGTAAAAAAAAATGTATAATAGTTAATGTCGAAAAATAATTTTAATATTATTTTTTTACTTGCAGGTCTGTGTGTTCTGGGTAGATAAGTATAGTACAAAGCTTGGTGGCCCAGGACGCACAGTTGATGAATAGATGAGGCGAAAATTGGACATCGCAAGTACAATCGTGGCCGACTTCTAAAGGGTAATTGGATTTTTGGAGGGTACGAGCGAGACTCAAAAAAGGTTTTCATCGTTCCAGTCGAGGATTGGACAGAAAAGACACTCCTGGAATGCATCAAGGAATGGATTCTGCCAGGAACCACGATCATGTCAGACTGTTGGAAATCTTACAATTGCATGAGCAATGAAGACTTCTGTGGCGGTCAGCTGTCCGCCACGTGCGCGCGACTGTACATACGCTACACGAATAGTATGACGGAAAGCGCGCGGCGCGCAGCACGGATAGTAGCATAATATCGATCGGCGCGCGGCATGAATATTGATCGGCGGGATAGTTCGGCGCACCGCTGCGCGGCGTATCTCTCTCGTAAGTAAGGTTCGACATCGATCCCTATATAAAGGGCAGCTCAACGGGGCCTCCCCAGCGATCTTCGAGAACGCCAGTCAGGGCGTGCTACCTACCGGGGCCCCTGACATAATTCTCTTTTGATACGAAGCGTTGCTCTACTCTGGGCCTTCGTAAATACCTGCTTGGCAGGGCGTTAACCACGGTAAAGAGTCAACCGACACCCTGCCGCGAAAAGGTTTCCGGGGTTGTCGCGATCCAGCCCGTCGGGCGACTCCATATCCGGTGGAAACCAAGGCGCTGCCTACCACGGCTCTTGCTCCTGAGATCAAGACGCTGCCTCCTCTGACTACGGTCTCGGCTCCGACTCCTGTTCCTGTGAACCCGACTCCTGTTCCTGTGACCAAGACGAAGGATCGCATCCTGATCACCAAGGTAGAAACTCTACCTCCTGGGAAACGTATCCTGCAGAACAAGTCCAAGACGAAGTGGAGATTCACCCCGATTGCCAAGTGGGGTCATACTGACCCAGCAACACTGAAATCGGTGGAAATCAAATCATCGTCCATACCAAGTCCGACTCCAGTCCTACCGAGCCCTACACCATCTCCTGTTCCTGAGGCTACGACGCGGGATCCGATCCTAACCTCCAAGGTAGAAACCTTCCTACCTTGGAAGCTCGTACCCATCTCTGTTCCGGCTCCCAAGGACATACTAGCTCCTGAGATCCAGACGAGGGACTCTATACCAATCTCCAGGATAGAAACCTTCCTACCGTGGAAACTCTATCCGATCGACGTTCCACCACGAGCTCCACGTGTCCGACGCCCTCTTCATCCTATCGATCTGGAGAACTCTGTGGCAACTCAAACAGACCACATTTTTAAGACGCCTACACGACTACGATTCCAGACCCGACTGAGTCCCATTCCGTCCACTCCAAAAGGCAAACCTACGACTCTCGGACGGAACCTGGTAGTCCCGCGAGAAGTTATCTTTGAGAAGAAGAAATCAATTATCAAACAATTATTTAAAGAATAGTATATTACACTATACAAGGATAACTTACACCAACACACACGACCATCTACACATTCATATAGAAGAGTTATTTATTTTGTACAGAGAGCATGAATAAACCTAGCGAGATTATACTCAATTGAACATTTCGTTATTTGTGGGAACGACGCACCTTAACCTAATCCTAACCTACAAACCCCACAACTTCCAACATCTGACAGTGAACCATTCCTATAATTTTGTCGATCCTGAGAGTGGTAAAAAATGTTGAAAATATATATAAATGGGTAATTATATTATTAATGTTGCACTATAATTTTATATATTTTTTCAATTTACAGGTGCACATACTCAACATATAGAGCGCGTTTGGAGAGAGGTTCGGGCAAATATTCCAAGATACGGAACTAAATCCGAGCACTTACTTGGATATTTGTCCGAATATCTTTTCACACGCGCTTATAAACGACTGGAACGTATCGAAGCCTTTTTCGAGATCATCGCGGAAATGTATCCTCCAATGTCCACTACCGAGGACCAGCCAGTATCATCCAATCCGGGACTAAGTACAGCACCTTAAAAACGTTTATCGCACTTTTTGGAGACACGTTTTTTATGTATTTTATGTAATATTGTCTTCTACATCGATATGTTAATGTATTTTTATTAATGTTTATATCGTTATCGCACTGACTACACTTAAATGTATTTGATAATATTCCATGCTGAATTAAAAAATCTAATAATTCTATTTTATTAGAATAATAAATCACCTACCTCGATTCAACCAGTTAGGTCTCACGCTGGAAGTTTCTTTAGTTTAATTATGCGTGGGAAACACACACACACACACACACACGGGGGGGGGGTGCAAGGGGGGGCCTTCGGCCTTCCCTCCCCCGCACCCACCCCGTCGGTAGGCAGCGTGGACCTAGCTTTACAACATAAAGTACATGCTAAGTTGTAAAGCGAAATTATAAAGTACATGCATGGAGGGGGGTTGCAGGGGAGAAAAGCCTTCCTGTTCACGTGCGCTCACGCATGTAAGCCCTCTTAATAATTAAAGTTAAATATTATATTTTAACAATCACAGAATGTTATTTTTGCACTGGAATAATACTATAAAGCATATCAACCTATGTATTATAAAGCTAGTCTAACCTAACCTTGCAACCGCACGCTCCCCAGTCGCGGCCCCTCCGTAAAGGAGCACACGCAGCAGTCCTCCGTAGGAGAGATCCGGCAGCAGCCAGGACCAGAACGAGTCCAAACCGGGCAGAAGGACAAGCAGAGGATGCCGAGAGCGAGCCATCGGCGAGCCACGGCAAAGCAGGCGAGCAGATCAGAGGAGTCGTCAGCGGACGACGGGGCAGCGCCCCTCCCTTAGAAATAAGCGCGAGCGTTCCGAGGATGAGGGATAATCGCAATGGTATAATCTCCGTGTGTTCTCGCGATCCCCATCCGGCGCGAATAATAGATGTATAACCAAATAGAGATAAGCGTTGGCGGCTAAGTCCGCCGAGCGATAGCTCATAGAATTAAATCTTCCTTATAGACGCCGGTCACCAACATTTTCTTTTCATTTATTTCTTTCCGGCTTGAGCCACGTTATATTTTAGTTTCTCCGCGCGAACCGGCGCACGACGCGCGAGTAATCGGCTCGAGACACCCACAATCTTCAGAAGGGGTCGGGAAGACAACCGGCGACCCCGTTCGCAAAGTAGCTAGCCACAGGCGGAAACACGCGAACAGCCGCCCATGACTGACGAAGCGAGGACGAAAGTCAATCAGTGGAAGTCGGCCGAGCGATCCGAGACCGCGTCCGCGAGAAACTTTACCATCGGCTCAGGCGCAAAACTGAGCATACATGACTGACGAACGGGTGACGAAAGTCAGTCAGAGAAGATAGGCGGAGCGATTCAAGAACGCGTTTGCGAAAACTTTGCCATCGGCTCAGGCACGAAAGTGAGCACGCATGACTGACGAACGGATAGCGAAAGTCAGTCAGAGAAGATCGGCGAAGCGATTCGAGACCGTGTTCGCGAAAAATCTTACTATCGGCTCAGATGCGAAAGCGAGGATGCATGAATGACGAACGGATAGCGAAAGTCAGTCAGGGAAGATCGGCGAAGCAATCCGAGACCGCGTTCGCGAAAAACTTTACCATCGGCGTAGGCGCAAAAGCGAGCGTGCATGACTGACGCACGGGCGACGAAAGCCCGTCAGGGAGAGTCGATCGAGCGATCCGACATCGCGTTCGCGAAAAACTTAGCCGCCGGCTCAGGCGCGAAACTGAGCGGGCATCATAGACGAACGCGAGCGAGGACTTAGTCGGAGAACGAGCGGCAAGCGATCGGACTAGAACTTAGCGAAATCGCGGACCATGCGCAGCGGATCGAAAGATAGCGCGAGGCCGACACCCAACAGCAGTCAGATGACCTTGGTAAACCACCAGGAAGCCGGGACGCCATCTTCAGGAACCGACAGCGGAAACGAGTTCCCACGGCCCCGAGGATCAGTCAGAGGGGGTCAGCGTCAACGGCGAGCGTTGTGCGGGTCACCCGGACATCTTCTCCGAGGAAGTCGTCCGGGAGGATGTCGCGTAGCGTAGGAAAGGTCACGCGCATAGGTCGGCGCCGTCGGCGCACGCAAAATACAAAAGTCGGAAACTTAGGGTAGCGGGCCCAGGGCGCGCGGTGCGCGCGAGGGCAACGCCGGTGGAAATTTCCGTGTTGACGCGATAATACGCCCGTACGCGGAAACAGGTGTGGAAGGGGAAAGTGAAAGCCGCACATCTGGCGAACATCTGGCACTACGGCGCAAATAGGCGCCGAAGTGGGGGCTACGATCCCGAAGTGGGGAGCCCGAGCGAGGAGCGTAACTCGAGGCAGTCGGTCGGGAATCGTCGAAGAGGTGATACTTATATCGCGCGCTAACATTCCTCGTGTAGAATCTAATTCCGCGAGTCGAGCCCGGACGCGTAGATGGTTGCCCCGCGGTTCACAACTACTGGCACGACGCCCGCGGAAACGCGTTACTTGCTCGCGATACGAAAGCGAGATGGTGCATAGTCACCGAGGATGGTCACCGAGTGTGAGTGGAAGCGAAGCGTACGGTACTTGTACCCAGCGACATGCGTGTCAGCCATTTTGTGAACAACGAAGATCTGTGAACTACTTCCTGCGGGAATACATTCAATTGAATAAATTATTGAATCATACTGTGAAATACATCGAGATTTATCGTCATTTACGTACCTTGTGATACTTACCTGGTCCATCGGCGGTGCAGATCCCACGAAGTCCCTCGGCGTCAATGAAACGGAGTGCCTTGAGCGGCTAAGTCCCTCGGTGCGGTGAAGCGGAGATCCTTGAGTAGTAGCGGCGACTATCCAACGTTGGCAGGAACCTGAAAATCAAGAAAGAGAATTAGACTGATGATTCGAGTATTCATGATAGCTTACCTTCTCGGTTGGTAAAGGTTAAATCGAGTGGCGACCGTGTTCAAGGAATAAAACATCGGGATTTGGGCACCTAAATCGCAACGTCCGGTCACAACCTAACATAAAGCTTTTTTGGCTTCTTGACTCTTGACAATAGTTTTATCTCAAATCGGGGATAAAAGTAACTTTACTTCTTTTCAGTCTCAGAATTAATAAATTTCTTTTTCTTTGACGTAGACTTACTAGTTACTCTTTTTTTATTTTTTGGAACAATTTGATCAACATATTTACAGCAGGATCTTCTGTAGCTATTGAATCATATGTATAATAGCTATAGAGACGTTTTTTTTAATTAAAAATGTTGACAATTAAAAATGTCAAGTCAATTTATCCATTACTATCTAGATACTACCTAATTACCAAAATAGAGCCCACATGTTCATTCACTGGGAAAAGGTTAGAAAATCACACCAGTGAATAGACATCATTATATTTAGCGTATTTTTACGAATTTACAGAAAAATGTTTGACAAAATAAAATATTGACTCTATCTTTACTTATATGATGCAATACTTACCTTCGAAAATCAATTATAACGCTTATTCAAACGTAAAATCGCAACCTCTCCAAAATTAACCTCTTATTAGCTTGCACGTCATAAGCATAAAAATATTTTTTCTTAAGTCGACACTTTGTTTATAACCGGATTAACGAGATTCCCACTGTTCCTATCTACTATCTAGCGAAACCACTGCCAAGGGAACGGGCTTGGAAAAATTAGCGGGGAAAGAAGACCCTGTTGAGCTTGACTCTAGTCTGGCACAATATCTGGCGACATTAATCTCAACGCCACCTGTGAATTTTTCTCTTAATTTTCATCACAAAATTATTTATCTTTGACCCATAATTTTTTTTATATTTAAAATATAAGTGATTTTGTTCATTCACTGGACCCCGTTTATTTACTGGCTGGTTTACCCTATAAGGACACACAGCGTGAATCGTAACTCCCTGTAGAACCGTCCGGTTACAACCTAACCGTACAATGATAAAACAATGTCCAATTGTGTGGTGTCTAACTGAGCGTGTCCAGTTAAACGGTGTCCAATCGTTATGTGGTCAAACGGGTGCCACTCTCTATGATACCTGGTCCTTGCACATTTTATGTCATTAAAAAAAGTGTGCAAATTAGAAACTTGCTTCCTCACATTGCTTCTTCATCTTTACAGAACGCTATCATTGCTCCAATTTTATTTCGCTCACAAAGCTCCTCTTATAAGGAAGCTTGTATTTTATTCGATGCATAATTATTAGTTTGGCTTTCTTATAAAGGAAACTTTATTAGTATAATAAAATAGGAGCAATGGTAGCGATCTGTAATGATGAGGAAGCAATGTCCAAGTTTCTAATTTGCATACTTTTTTTAAATTTTAAATTTAATCTTTTTATGAATTGATAGAGGATTAGCTTAGTAGCATAAGTGGGGTTTTACAATCGACGCAATGTCAAATCGATGTTGACTTTGGGAGTTCAGGCTACATGGTCCATATACGGACTTCTCATATGGACCTTTAATCGCGTATAAAGCTGGGTCTAATCAACCAAATTTTAAAGAATTATATATGAAAGAAAGGTAGAAAAGACTGAAGAATATAATAGAATTATAAATAGCCTGATATCTCAAAATTGGTGGAAGATAGAGCAACCACGGACATTTCTCAAAAATTTCAAAATTTTATTTTAAAAGAACTCTTTTACCGATTATCGCCAAATTCAATACCAACCTTCTTTTAATAATACTTTATATAAAATTACATGTTGTAACATGACAAAGTCACGTCCCCTGTCCGGATGGTAGCTCGGCCGAGGGAGGCGTCAAGGGTGGTGCTTCCACCCGAGCGAGGCGAGGCGTTAGCGTTTAAGATTAGGTCTAATTACATTTTCTGCGAGACTTACAGATTGCGTGAGGCGGTGCTGAGCAGGCGGCCACGAATTATTGTAACGACTAGAGTCGCACCGTGGGATTTGCAGGTGGAGGCGTGCTACGGAAGGACGGCCGGCGGGCGGGTCACTCTGGCGCCCACAGCCGGTAAAGCGGAGCGCCTCGCAAGCCAAACGCTTAGCTCGTAACGCAGAATAACAGCCCAAGCACGGAGGGTCCGGGAAGAAGAATGCCCCGACAAAGGTTCTTGTTGAGGAATGGAACGACCCCCGGGATGCGGCCACCGGTCGACGAGCCATGGCCTGACCAGCCTGGGCGTCGAATAACCGGTCCTTGAATCGCGGCCTGGTCAGCCGGGCTCTAAGTGGATTTGAAACCACCGCCGGAGGATGGAGGCAGACGCGAGGGGCGCCCAAGTCGGGCGCTACGATCGCATAGGGCGCAGCAGTCGAGGCGGGGCCAGCGTGGTCCCGCTAGGCCAGGAGAGCGGATGTCGTGGACTGTCGTGCGAGCCGCCGAAACGTGAGGCCACCCATCCGCTTGCGATCACGGACTCCCGGCTGCCGAGGAACGCAAAGACTGTAAGGCCACTGCTCAAGCACCGTATTATAATCAAGTAAGACCGTGAGGCCTTCCCGGGAGTCGCGTTGTGCCGCGAGTATTATGAAATCCGCTCAGTAGTGCCGAGAGAAATACTACGGGAGGACCCGGTCGAGTGAGTGAAACGAAATTGCCCGTCTCGGGGACTCGCGCCCGGCTGCCGACAGTCAACGAGCGCTTAAAATAACGCGTAATTGGAGTCTACGCGAGCGTAGAATGCCGCGTAATTAAAGTCACCGCGTGCTTAGAGCAACGCATGATTAGAACGAGCACCGCGTAATTAGAGTCACGCGTGCATTTCATTTCGTGGGTCGTAGGCGAGATCTGGCGCATGGATCCAGTGCGTGGGGATCGTGTGCGTTTACGTTCCCGTCGTGTGGGATCGCGTAATCAATGGATGAGCTAAGTGTCGGGAGATTTAAATTAGACTCGAGATTATTGCGGGACAGCGAAATGAGCTCCGCGTGACCGGGTTGTTATTGGCGGAGAGGCCTTCGCACGGGCCGGACACTGTATCGTCGTGGGGCCGTAGGGTGGGCTCCACGTGATCGCGTCGTGGTGTGCAGGGCATCTTTTGCGTTGGATTTTGCGGGCCTCGCGAGGTATCGGGCGTGATTGCGGATGCCCTTCGCGAGGTCATTGGAGACGAGGTAGGTTCGCGTAAAGACGAACTATCTTTCGCGTTAAGGTATCTTGTTTTGCGTTAATGTATCTTGTCTCGCGTTAATGTATCTTGTTCTATCATTCGCGTTCATGTATCTTTCGAGTTATTATCATTCGCGTTAGTGTATCTTGTTATATCATCCGCGTCAATGTACCTTATCACTCGCGTTAATTCGTCGTTGTATTATTCGCATATCATTCGCGTCAACTAGTCGCTGTATCGCTACCATTCGCCTTAATAAGTCGTACCTAAACGTTTTGCCGTTCCCGCGGAGTTCGTGGCGGGACGCGTTGCGACCGTTATCGATCTTATCATTGAGATTCACTATTCGATCAATTCTGTTGTTTTCATTTCCTATGCTTCTTGATTAAATATACTATCTATTATATTCTGGTCTATTTCATGTGTGTGTTGATTGCGCTGCGCTTTCTCTCCTCCTCTCCGAGATCGAACAGCAATCGCCTACAGAATTCACACCTGAGAGAATGAGCTGGTTAGATTTTGCGTAACGTGGTGCGAGTCATCGCACCTGGCGCCCATACCGAGCTTCGGAAATTATATCTGGTCGAGCTACCATACGTGACTAACAGTCTTGAACAATTCCAGCTTGCAGTGGAAAAAATATTTTTGGTGATTTCGAGTAATTGACGGCGCGCTTCTTCTCGGCGGGCGAGACCGAGGGTACTCGTCGTCGTCATAATGTATAACTTATACATATAACTTTTTGAGCAGAAATCGGTAATTTTTTTACCGATCCTTGCCAAATTAAATATCTTCCTTAAATGATATTCTATACATCAAATAACTTACACATTTTTTAAGCAGAAATCGATAACCCTTTCACCGATCTTCGCAAAATTCAAAACAATTTTCTTTTAGTAATACACTATATAAAATTACATGTACATCTTATACACTTTTTAAGTAGAAATTGGTAATCCCTTCACCGATCCTTGCCATTCAATAATAATCTTCCTTTAATGATACTCTATCCATAAGAAAAAATTAAGCTCGATATCTCAAAATTTGCGAAAATTAGAGTAACCATGTAGATTTTTTTTAGATAGAAATTGGTAACCCTTTTATTATTAGCAATTTTTCTAATTCTATTATATTCTTCAGTTTTTTCTACCCCTATTTCATATATAATTCTATAAGATTTGGTTAATTAGTTCTTGAGTTATAGAAATTTTGGTAAATTTTGCACATACATACACACATACACACATAAACATATACACACATACACACATACGGATATTTTTTAAAATTGCGATTTTTCGACGTTTTAGAACATTCTGAACACATTGGAATTGAAAACTAAAAAACCAATTTTTTCTTCGGTCTTTTTTATCCCTATTTCATATAATTCTTATATAATTCTATAAAATTTGATTGATTAGACCTAACTTTATATATGCGATCCATATACGAAGTTTATGAAAACAAAGCTTTCTCTATGAGGAAGCAATATTATTTGATGCACATATCATAAATATAATATGTAACTTTTTTTAAGATAATGAAAACGTCACTCTCATATTGCATGATAATACTGTCAATGCGTGAAGAAGAAAGCGGCACGTAAACATCGTGGATCTAGCAGTAGTGTCATATTATTAGATTTTAACAAAAACAGAAATTCCTTTAGTACGTATATGTATTGACAAATATATAATATATATACTGATATTTTGATTATATATATATATATATATATATATATATATATATATATGTATATATATTAGGTATATATAGATACTGATATACTGATAATGATATTCTTATGATATAATATTCTTATATTTACTTATGTTATAATAATAAATCTAAGAGAATATTATATTCTCATTTTGCTTCCTCATAGAGGAAGTTTTGTTTTCGTGAAAAAATTTTTTTTAAAAGTATTTTTGGCAAAGTGTTTAGAATGTTCTAAAACGTCGAAAAATCACTTTTGTACAAAATGTCCGTGTGTATGTATGTATGTATGTGTGTATGTATCTATGCTTTTGTTGTCCGTATATGCTCTAACTTCCGTAATTTTTTAGATATCGGGATGTTTTTTTTTTAATCGATAGAGTATCATTCAAGGAAGGTTGGTATTGAATTTGGCGATAATCGGTAAAGGGGTTCTTTTTTTAAAAAATTTTGAATTTTTTTAGAAATGTCCGTGGTTGCTCTAACTTCCGCAAATTTGGAGATATTGATTTATTTCTAATTTTATTATATTTTTCAGTCTTTTCTACCCTTATTTCATATATAATTTTTTAAGATTTGGTTGATTAGATCCAGCTTTATACGCGATCAAAAGTCCATAATTTTGCTCACATATAAAGCTAAGTCTAATCAACCGAATTTAAAAGAATTATATATGAAATAGGGGTAGAAAAGACTGAAGTAAAAATTGTTTTTTAAGTTTTTGATGCCAATGTGTTGCTTATGTTCGAAAACGTCGAAAAGTCGTAGAGTATCATTAAAGGTAGGTTAGTGTTGAATTTTTTTTTTTTTTGTTTATGGTATAACTTCCGTAATTTTTTAGATATTGGGATGTTTTTTTTTAATCGATAGAGTATCATTCAAGGAAGGTTGGTATTGAATTTGGCAATGATCGGTAAAGGGGTTCTTTTTTAAAAAAATTTTGAATTTTTTTAGAAATGGCCGTGGTTGCTTTAACTTCCGCAAATTTGGAGATATCGATCTATTTTTAATTTTATTATATTTTTTAGTCTTTTCTATCCCTATTTCATATATAATTTTTTAAAAAGAATTGAATAAATTGTTAGATCCGCCAGTGTGTAGTTAAAAATAAATGCGAAATTAAGCGACCCAACTGGCCAGTATTCTTGTTTACGAGATAGATTGTGTGAATTGGTTCAATGTCAAGAGTGGCTACGGTTTCATTAATAGAAATGATACCAAGGAAGATGTATTCGTCCATCAATCGGCCATCGTCAAGAACAACCCGAGAAAGGCCGTGCGCAGCGTGGGAGATGGCGAGGTCGTCGAGTTCGACGTCGTTATCGGCGAGAAGGGCCACGAAGCCGCCAATGTCACCGGTCCAGCGGGTGAAGCAGTAAAAGGTTCACCCTATGCCGCGGACAAACGTCGCGGGTATCGCGGTATCCACTGGGTGTATCCGAGACGCGGTAATTCGTGTTACATCGGACAAACGAAGCGGCATTTAGAGACGCGCATAAAGGAACATCGGAGCGATGTCAAAAGACATGTCGATAATCATTCGGTCGTTACTAAACATCGTCTCTCTCAAAACCACGATTTTGATTGGCAGAATCCGAAGATTCTATATAAGGAGAAGCATTTCAGAAAAAGAGAGATTTCTGAAATGTTTTTCATAAAAAAGAACTAGTGCACTGTCAACCTCCAAAAAGATACGGAGAATTTGCCCGCGATATACGATCGAATTATTGAGGCTGTATAACATGTAATTGAGTTCGGTCTGTGTCTGCAGTATTTTGGAACATGTTAATTTGTTTATGATTTGGTTTGTCATACGGTACTTTCGGAACACATCATATTGTAGTTAGTCATTGTGTATTATACGTATCATTGTGACTTTGAATATGGCACGGAACGGAGCTAGTGGAGAAAATGATCTTATCTTATATTATCTTATATTATCTTATATTATCTTATCTTATCTTATATTAGAATGGTCTTATTCTCCTAAAACTTTACATTGCGACTCTTGGAAACTTTTTATTTTTTATTCTTTTGACGCACATTACATGTAAGTTTTTACGATTTACCACTGATATGTCTTCCATTTTTATATTCGACATACTTATATGGACATATTCGTTCTAGCGTGGCGTTCGCACAATGCGGTTTGGACGCAGCATTTGGCGACGCATGATCCATTGTTGCGTGACCTATGTATTGTTTCTCACTTGAAAAGGACCTAATTAAGGTCGAAACGTAGTGAGTTAATTAAATAAATTGATACTGGCCAGTTGGGTCGCTTAATCTCGCATTTATAATTTTTTAAGATTTGGTTGTTTAAACCCAGCTTTATACGCGATTAAAGGTCCATAATTTTGCTCGCATATAAAGCTAAGTTTAATCAAGCTAAGTCTAGTCAACCGAATTTAAAAGAATTATATATGAAATAGGGGTAGAAAAGACCGAAGTAAAAATTGTTTTTTGAGTTTTTGATGCCAATGTGTTGCCAGAGCCAATCAGAGGGCCGTATTAGCATCTTAAGACATCACTTCCTCTATGGGGATGTATTTTTATGAGGAAGCTAAGTGCAAATTTCTAATTTGCACCATTTTAGATATATATTAGTAAGCAGATCGACATATTTCTTTGTGCAATCATATGTCAAAATAATATTTAATTTTTTGATTTACGATGACAAGCTTGAGGTTGTTCTTTTGATCTTGAAACGAGATGTGTAGAAGGAATGTAATTCGATTCTGAGTCTCCTTTTAAATTACTCTTGGATTCGATGAAATTATTGTTCTGCTGATCAATTATTGAGCTGACCAAATCAGTTATCGAACTATTCATCCATGAATATGGATGATCTAGCAAAGCTTCATTTGATGACTTGATATTTATGATCTCAAGTTCTCTAGAACCCGTCAAACTGGGTGCGATGTCAGAAACAATGTGATTATTTACACTTTCTTCGTTGAAATCGTCATAACCGAAATTGTTATTATTTGTATTAACTTTTCCGCGCCAATATTCTGTAGCCAACAATTTTTTTACTTACATATATTTTCCTAATTCACTTAGACGCATTCTTACTAAACCAAAAATCCATCGCTGTATAAATACGTTTGCCGTAAATTAAATTATTGCCGTTAATTTGTAAATAATAATATTTTTTTATTTTGTAGTTAAGAAATATATATCTAACATAATTGACATATGGCAACCAACTATGTCATGCGACGTATAACTGTTATCTCTTCTGTTTTATAAAAATGAATATGCTGTCCAGAACGTAAGCGTTACCACCGTATTGCTTTACGCCACAATGTTGACGACGAAATTAAAATTGCAGGACTCCTTGCGTATCGTCTGGGCGCGGGAGGCGACTCCTCTCATTACTGATTCCATTTAAATCGGAATATTATAACGTGTATTTCTTTGCCAACGTATCGACACCCCAAGAGAATATCAAATGAATCGTGCGGTTGACGGAAACGTCACTTCGACTTATTCAAGAATTCCGCTTCAACAAGCACAGGCCAGCCAATGGACATCTTTGATACCCGATATTTTCGAGTTAACAAGCTGCTGCTGTCGTTTCTCGGTCTGTGGCCGGTACAGTCATCGTCTAACAAAAACACATTTTTCTATTGTACAATACTTGGTATACTGATTATACTCCTGCCGCAGGTATCTCGCAAATTATAGACGGACTAAAAAAATCGTAAGAGGATCAATTAAAGTTTCAATATTATGAGTTTTCTGAAATTATCGACGATTTTTGCGCTAATCGAATCTTGTACAGTTACATCGAAAGTCACGTATTTCACATTAAATACGACACGATAAATTAATTACAATTTATTAATAGGTCGCATTTTTGTTCAAACGTATGAGAAATTTAAACGATTTTTACGATGTTCTGCCAACTTTACTTGGAGCGCTTCTATGTCTCTTGAAAGTAATTGGTGTCCATTGGCAAGCTAAAAAAGTAAGTAAATTATGTCGCAATGTAGAAAGTTATTTTTCGTCCAAGAAAAATTGCTGTACTTCCAGTTTAAGATGCTGATTGAGCACGTGCGTCACGATTGGTGTTTATTGGCGAAATACCATGATATTTGGATTTTGATAGAATATGCCGAAAAAAGTCGGATATTCACAGTGGGTTACTTAAGTAAGCCTAACGATAAGTATACCCAACGTCCGTTCCACTGAGCAATTATGCAAAGAGAGACAATTCCTTTTTACCAGTTTTTACAAGCACGGGTGCAGCCAGTTTTGTGACGGCGCCGCTCACCGTACCCTTATTCGACATCATACTGACGTTAAACGTAACGAGACCGAAGAAAATGCCGCACCCCGCCGAGTTCTTTTTGAATTTGGAAAAGCATTATTACATTCTTTTAGCAATTACGTTCGCAGGGTACGCTATGTGTGTTACGATAGTGATCGCAACAGATACCATATATTTCGCGTTGCTGCAACATGCCTGTGGTACACTGGCTATATTAAGGTATCCTACTTTTGCTTCGTCTCATTTTTATAGAAAATATCTCTCCTATGTACATACATGACTATATACTTGCAGTTACCGTTTGAAAAAATTTGCTATACATGATAAATTAAAATGTATCAATCGTAATCCTATATCTAAAGAGGACAGAGATATTGAGAAGCTGGTCCAATGCATACAGCTGCAAATCAGAATAGAGAGGTTCATATAAAATCGAATAAATCGTATTATAAGGTCTACCTGAAATATTATAAATATGCTCCATGGATTTTTCTATCTCTATTTGTTGTCAATAGATTAATCCAGTTGATCGAATCGACGTTTGCGATGTGCCTTTTTGCCGACATTGGTTTGGGCATTCTACTTCAGTGTTCTACATGCGTTATGGTATACATATAATACATTCTAAATACACAGTTAGAGCTATTTAATAAATTGTTGATCCGTTACATATTGTGAAAATATTCTCTTTTATGTTGACTCGAATCGATTTTGTATTTGTGCGTTATTGTGCAGATCGTGATTAATACGGAACTAATAAAAAACGGTCCACTTTTGCTCCTTCAATCTACTCGATTTTTCTTTAATAGTTGGATAGGACAGAAGATAATAGATCACAGTTCTCAGATTTCTGTTGCAGCGTAAGTTATTGATTTAATTAATCCATGCCGTCATGATTTTAAAGCTATAATATATTTTCAGATATAACGGATTGTGGTATCAAATGTCTTTGGAAGCAAAAAGAATGCTACTATTTTTAATAATAAAGTGTCAAAAACCATGTCACATAACTATGGCGAAAATATACGTAATTTGCTTGGAAAGTTACAGCACGGTAAAGTTCAGTATACTCGTATATATGAATAATAGCCGTGAAAATAAGTACCTAAATCTAAAATCTGTAGGGGAGACCGGGGCAAAGTCGGCCCCGGGGCGGAATCGTTTTTGTAATTATCTCGAAATCTGTATGTTGTGAACTCGCCATTAATACTGTAAGCGCGGCTTATGGCGCCCACGTGACCAACGGATTTTAGTGAGGTTACGTGTTATGTTGTGATTCTTATCGAAGCAAACGTGTTTTCGCAGGTCAAAAGTAAAATTTCTTCCGCGTCGAAAGTTTGTAATATCTTAAGTATTATTGTCTCTCCGAATTTCAAAGTAAGTGATTCTAAAGAGTAATGCATAAACACGAATCCAGTGCAGTTTTTTATTTTCATTTATTTCTATTATTTTAGCGACCAAACCTAAAACTTGTGTTCGGGGCGAAGTCGTTTCCAAGCCAAAACAAAGTCAAGAAAGCTAAATAATATGTCCTGCGTATGTTCGGAGATAATAAAAAACACAGCCGATGAAAAACAGTGCATTTTGTGCAGGCGTAAGGCACACAACAAGTGCGTGCGCTCGTCCAGACTCTGTTTTTACATGCTTTAACTGTTAGCGAAAAAGAAAATTGATTTTCTTGAAATTATTTTCCGCTTTCCATTTTTTTATTCTATTATTTTTTATGATCAAAATTATGTATCTTTATTTAAAATCCAGTCCGAGAATGAAGACACGACTCCGTCCCGAGAATTTTGACTTTTCGATTTTTGCACCTTTGTCGTTTTTACTCTATACCGGTTGAACAAAGCGACGTAGACTAAAAATGCCTATATAAATTTTGTAGCCAAGGGTTCACTCTTTACAATGGTATACTATATTTTACTAAAATGATTTATTTTGTTGTAAAAATTGGCACCGAAAAAAAAAGGGCCGACTTCGCCCCGGTCTCCCCTATAAATAATCTGTTTTCGAACAATATTTAAAACATATATAAACATTCCGCTTAATTATACGTATTTAAAAAATTACATGTAAAAAATATATATTTGATATTACATTATATTTTTAAGCTCATGAGAAAGTCCGCTTCTTACGTTACGTTAATGGTATCATTAAGCTCGGATGACATGTAATTATTCGCCATATGGAATGCGGTTTACTTCGTGCATCATATTTTGTCAAAAGTATGATTATGAATAAAAGTATTTTTGTTTTTATACGTATTATCGAAAATTCTAATATCTGCAATTATAATATTTCTAAAATATTATTTTATTTCTCGACTAACTGGCACAATATAAAAAAATATGCACTACGTTTTGGCTCGAGGTTTGAGCCCTTCTCAAGTGCGGTCTAATCGTCAAAATTGACTCGTCATGTGGTACTCAAATATTTGATATGCAAACTTTTGGAAATTTGACACATGAGACACCTGTACTTTATGACTATGTTGGAATATTCTCGTGAACATAAGGATGTCTTTTGAGTACCACATGACGAGTCAATTTTGACGATTAAACCGCACTTGAGAAGGAACCTCGAGCCAAAACGTAGTGCATATACTTTTTTATATTGTACCCGTTAGTCGAGAACTAAAATAATATTTTGGTTTTAATTACTGGCGGAGGAAGTTATTTTTTTCTATAATATTTTTTATTTGTATTTCTTAGATAATTTTTAATTAAGCATTTATTTTAATAAATGTAATTATTTATCTACAATAATTTTGTTTCTATGTCCTTCTTTATTTATTTGCTGATTATCTATTAAAATTTAAGTAGAGATCGTATCGTTAATTTTATAATAATATAAATATATATATAGAATTTGAACTTAACAGTTAAGTAATAAACATCATATTTTATATTCTTTCTTCATTCTATTCTGAACAATAATATTAGTTATTATATCGAATCATTTGTTATCCGTGAATAACAGATATAATACCGTATGCAATTGTGTACTTGCGTAGAAAAGTAGAAACAAAATATAATATATTAACGCAAAAAATGTTAAACTTCATAGAACTGATGATTCTTCCAATACTGAACGGTTTAAATAAAATAAGTAAACAGTTTCACTTTTGTGGTTCTGCAATTTGCGTGTATCTTACTACCATTTATCTTATAGTTTTAGCAATTTTGCTTGTTTTATAAAGCGATGGGCATATACAATGTACAGTCGCAGTTATAGACCTTTCCGATCAAAGAGTCCGTTGAGAGAAATGCGACTCATTACTCATAAATATGTGATTGCGTGGTACTGTGGAACATATTCCATTGTTTTTTCGTTGTATTACTATTTTCTTTTTGAAAATCTTTTCAAAGAAATACGCAACTATCATTTTAAAGGAATAAACTCTGCGATTAGGCGTGAATATTCGACGAGATATCTGATCGTTTCGAACTTCGGTTTTCCAATATAATATGTCTTTTTTTGACAATCGCTACTATTATCTCAACAAAAGGTTCCTGTCCGTAATCGGCCAATGGCCATTTCAGTCGCGACTGGAGGGTAACATGATGTTCGCCGTTACATCTTTGTTTATTTTCAGTTTGACAGCCTTTGAGGTGTTTAAAGATACGTACAACAGGTATACAGGTTACGTTAGAATTGAGACTGACAATTCGTTTCTAATTTCCGGCAGTTTTGGGGCTTAGCAGCTGGAATAACGGATCTGAGCATCATTATGGAAAATACGTCACCGTTACTGGTGAATAGCTTCGTCATCATGAAGCTCATTAACTGCGTGTTTACTAATGACAAAGTTCGTACTTTATGTTCTGCCGCATATGAGGCTAATCGGATCGTTCTGTGATTGTATACCGAATGACTTCTTCGAGCTGCAGATGAAAGAGCTTCTGGAGGATATCGAAGAGACATGGAAGATGAAACACGCAAGTCCAGAGAAAGAAATATTACAGCATTACGCAGAGGAGAGCAGAACATTCACGATACGATACGCGAGTAAGTTACCTTTATTTTATAATTAGTTTGTTTTATTCCTAATGGATAAATACCGCAAATCTGTTAATATATGGAAATCTGTCGATATTACTTCTTATATCTCCCCTTCTCCCGATCTGATTTTCTTGTTATTGATCATATTGTGTTTTAAGTTGCGCTTAAATTTTTCTTGGACTTTTAAATAAACAGCTTGCTCTTTTTCTGTTAAAATATCGTAACTTTTGAAGCAACGTAAAGAAAAAAAAGTGACTTCCAGTTGCTCTTTACGTAACGTGGCTTTTCTACTCTACGACACCAGTGGTCATTAGCGGAATCTATAAGTTTTTACCGACGAACGAAACATACACGGCTAGGTTTCTATATCGCTTGGAACATGTTCTTGACATGGACAAGTATTTTAACCTGTTGATGCTTCACGGGTTTATCAGCGTATTTTACATAGTCTCTGTGGTGATAGCTGTCGACTGCACGTTTACACTTTGCACTCAGCATATCTGTGCATTGTTCGAATGTATACGGTAAGTTGTCCTCGCGAGAAAATCTGTATCAAGAAAATCTTTTAAGATCAGCAGTATTATAATTTTGTTAAATAGATATGACATAGAGCGCATACGAAACTCGAATTTCATATTGCCTGAGCCAAATATTGAGGACGATGAAGCGTATCATGACATAATTGGCTGTATCAAATCCTACAAACATGCGTTAAAGTTAGTATCAATACCGCATTTTATATGTCTTGCACAATATGGCACTATTTACACATATTTCTAAAATACTTAACTTATCTAGAAGAGGTAACGTTTATATCAATTTAAATAAATTTTATGTGAAATTTTATATTAGATTTAACCAAGTACTGATTATATTAAATTAGCTGCCCCGGCAAACTTCGTACCGCCTAACAGTAATGAATGTAGTGATTATAAGACACGCAAAGAATTAGCAAAAAAACCGAATGAAACGGACGGAAAGGAGATCTAACTATCACCCCCCCAGAGAAAAAGAACGAAAGAAAGAAACAGAATCTCCAAAAGAAAAAAAAAGGAAGACCAAGAGAGATAGAGAGAGAGAGAGAGAGAGAGAGAGAGAGAGAAGAGAGAGAGAGAGAGAGGGGCGAGGAGAGAGAGAGAGAGAGAGGAGAGAGAGAGAAACTAGAGAGAGAAAGAGAGGAGACAGTGTGAGAAAGAGAGAGAGAAGGAGAGAGAGAGAGAGAGAGAGAGAGAGAGAAGAGAGATGGAGAGTAGAGGAGAGAGAAGGAGAGAGAGAACGAGAAGACTAAGATAGCATATAAATTGATGAGATAACAGCTATATTTTTCTAGATTAATTTTTTTTTTTTATGTACGTGAATTTTTTTCCGAATTTTTCCGATATTTATTAGTTATTCTTCTGCTATTCCAGAAAATTCTACCCCTATTTCATATACTTGTGGTAAAAATTCGGCCCAGCCGTTCTTGAGTTATAAGTGGTCTAACTAACCCGACTTTGTTTTATATATTAAGATTTATTTTAATAGATTAAAATATTTATTTTATTATTTTATTACCAATATTGTACCTGCGTTTTGCGCTAGCCCGTTTACTTGGTTAGTTAGCCCGTTGCGATACCTTTGTACGCGCGTAAGATAACTTTGTATATATGTTACGGGCAAAGTCAGCATGGTGTGCAGTGTCGGCATTGCCCGGGCAATGTCAGCATTGCACAACGCGACTGGGCAAAGTAGTTTATTAGCGGACATTGCCCGGTTTGATGTGGGCAAAGTTAACACTGCCCATCCAGTGATGGCAATGTCAGCAACGATTATCACATTGCGGACTTTGCTCGGTTCCAAGTGGGCAATGTCGACAATGCTAAATCTCCGTGGGCTAAGCTGCGCTAAATAAGGGTAATTCTTCAGTTTAGCTACCTCAGCACAGAAATCGATGCAATTAGGCTTAATCGACGCGTTTTTGCATGAAACGAACGAACCTGGCAGAAAAAAGTGTCGCTCTGCCCCGCGACGCGAGATATTAATCGTCAAAGTTGAACCGACGACATGTAGCAACACTGAACGTGCCCTGCGGCCATATGCGCATGCTCAGTGGTCGCACGCGCATGTAAAACTGCGCCAATTTTAAATGAATCAATCGTGCAGAATAACCAAGCATCTTGATTCAAGCAGTTAGGTCTCACGCTGGGAGTTTCATTAGTTTAATTATGCGTGGGAAGCACACACACACACACACACACACACACACACGGGGGAGTGCGAGGGGGGGCCTTCGGCCCCCCCTCCCCCGCACCCACCCCGTCGGTAGACAGCGTGGACCTCGCTTTACAACATAAAGTACATGCTAAGTTGTAAAACGAAATTATAAAGTACATGCATGGGGGAGGGTGCAGGGAGAAAAGCCTTTCTGTTCACGTGTGCTCACGCATGTAAGCCCCCTTGCACCCCTCCATGCATGTGCTTTATAATTTCGCTTTACAACTTAGCATGTACTTTATGTTGTAAAGCGAGGTCCACGCTGCCTACCGACGGGGTGGGTGCGGGAAAGGGGGGGCCGAAGGCCCCCCCTCGCACCCCCCCCGTGTGTGTGTGTGTGTGCTTCCCACGCATAATTAAACTAATGAAACTCCCAGCGTGAGACCTAACTGCTTGAATCGAGATGCTTGGTTATTCTGCACGATGTAACTGTTTAATGATTTTCGTTAAAGCAGGGCACATACACACGTGTGTATGCCCTGCTTTATAGAAGTTGTGATTTTCGTTAAAGCAGGGCACACACACGTGTGTATGCTGGTGTATGCCCTGCTTTATAGAAGTTGTGATTTTCGTTAAAACAGGGCATACACACGTGTGTATCTTGCGTCGCGGGGCAGAGCGACACTTTTTTCTGCCAGATTTGTTCGTTTCATGCAAAAACGCGTCGATTAAGCCTAATTGCATCGATTTCTGTGCTGAGGTAGCTAAACTGAAGAATTACCCTTATTTAGCGCAGCTTAGCCCACGGAGATTTAGCATTGTCGACATTGCCCACTTGGAACCGAGCAAAGTCCGCAATGTGATAATCGTTGCTGACATTGCCATCGCTGGATGGGCAGTGTTAACTTTGCCCACATCAAACCGGGCAATGTCCGCTAATAAACTACTTTGCCCAGTCGCGTTGTGCAATGCTGACATTGCCCGGGCAATGCCGACACTGCACACCATGCTGACTTTGCCCGTAACATATACATCACGTGGATGCGTGCTTTCGACTAATATCACTGAAGAGGGCCCGTTTTAGGGCTGAAACGTTTGAATAATTACTTTAATGTTTTAATGTACTGACTAAGTATTTCTAAATATAATATCCCCGCACACTAGATCTTGCGTCGGCTCTCATAGCCCACTATTTACGTTATTTATTATTTATTATTTTACACGTAGACTTTCCGATGTGCTCTCGTCTAACTACGCAACATCATTTCTTTTTCTTCTGGGAAATGTAGTTATATGTTTAAGCTTCGGCGCGGCTGAGGTAAACATCCGAATTAAATATAGAAACTTTTAAAAAATAACTGTTATTTTATATGAAAGGTGCTAAATAAAGTTATGTATTTAAGTTGATAATGGTAAACAATCAACTCGACGAAATTATCAGAATTCTCTCTGCTAATTTAGCGCAAGTGCTACACATATATTGCCTGAGTTTGATTTCTCAAAGATTGATCGATCACAGCAGCGGACTTCAGGACGTAATGTACGCATTATGACCATGTGTTAGTCAGTAATATTTAAACAATTTATACGCTAAAGGATATATTAAACTAAAAAAGAGATGTGTGTGTGTGTATAAATTATAAAATCAGAAAAGATATATTTTATAATTCAGCTCTCTTTATTAAATAATTTAAAAGTCAATGTCGCGTTATTTTGTTGGCAAACAAAAATTGTATAAAATATTAAGGCATTTACAGTTACAGCTGTGACTGGTATAATATTTCATTAAGATCGAGACGTCTCTTGAAATTTACATTACTGCGTACTGCTAAGCCGTGCCAAATAAAAGCTGGTAAGGTGTTTGTAATGTCGATGGTGAATTTCAGCTCGGTATGTGCAAAACGCAATATTTCTTTGAATATTTAAAATCAAAAACATTATTGTGATATTATTTTTAGATCTTGCAAGTATCCTTATCGTATTTTACGATGCTTACGTCACTACAGTAAGAATCGTAACAAAGTTTATAATGGAATTATAACTTTTGGGAATATGTCAACATCATTATTAATCTTGCTTTATACTATATCAAACGATATACATATATATAGATAATACATATATATAAATTTATACATATTTTAATGCACCAATTAAAATATATTCCTTAAGAAAAGCTATTCAATTTTGTGTTTATGTCGATTATTTCTTTTACATGAAATATGATCGTAATGTGTAATAATTGTAATAAATAATAAATACAGATATAAATCATCATTTTGTTGTCACAGTTATTAATTAGACAAATATAATCATTAAATAAATAACTTAAAACAAATGTGCAAGTTATGTGAGTGCACATAATTATTTCAAGCTTATTTAATAAATTGCATACTATAATAATATGTATCTTTCCCTCTCTTAAAAAAAAATTGGATAAAAATTGTGGTGTATGCGCGTGGAGAGAGAGGGCACTAAGTACGGGTGTGTGATGTGTGAGTGCGTGTGAGGAGAGCGAGGCGCTCGCGTAGTTTTGTAAGCCGGAAGTGAGTTGAGAGAGTCACGCGGCTCAGATAATATACGATCAAGGTTGAATTAACAACGAGTCATTGCATCAATTCACCCTCTCGCATCCTAAGGTATCCTCGCACCCACGGCAAGGCGAAGACTTTGCAATTGGCGACGAGGACGATTGAGCCGAGGGTCCTCGGGATCGAGAGCCGGGAGCGACAGGCGCAGCGACAGTATTTGCGACGAGCGAAAGACGGCTAACAACGGGCCAAACAGCACAGGCAACGCCTTGTGATAGGAACTCAGGATACTTGGTGCAGTAAGTAACAGATCGAGAGAACGCACAGAAAACGTCAACAACGACGTATAAAGCGCAATACACGTAACACGGGTTACAGACATACAAACGAACAAGTAATCTCGGGGTAGCGAATGAGCGACACAAAGCCAAAGAAAGGCGAGACTTCGTCACCGGCACGCAAACTAACAGCGAGTGAGGCGCAGCACCTACTAAAACCAGAGATAATCGCAGAGCTACGGAGAAGAGGCGTCGACGTCGACAATTCTCAAAGCAGAGATAGTCTACGGGAGCACCTCGTGAGACTAGTGAGGTTAGAGCTCAAGAGCGCGGGCAAAGAGGCCAGACCGGCATCCTCGAACACAGTCGGTACAACAGGTAACGTAAACCCAAGGAAAACCGCGGATCGAGGCACGAGCGGTAGAGGGAGACAGCGAAAACGTCAACAACGACGACGGACAGATCGACAATAGCGACGAGCACGCGAGCAGTGACGACGACATGGCGCTTGACGCAAAAATATTTTTCAGGCTAGAATCGGACGACTGGGAATCATTCACGGAAAGGCTGGAGCTGTTTTTTTTTCGCAAAAGACATTACAGAGATGGAAAAAAAGCGAGCACATTTACTGACGCACATCGATGAAGACACGTATAAACTGTTCAAAACCCTGACTGCGCCAGACAAACCAGCGACAAAAACATGCGACGACCTAGTTAAGCTGCTAGCTGGACACCTCCGCCGTCCGAAGTCATGGAGCGTTGCAATTTCAATCGCGCGAAACAAGAGCCAAATGAGACAGTCGCGGAGTTTGCGACACGACTGAGGCTACTGGCACTCAACTGCAATTTTGCGAATAACCTGAGCAACGCATTGCGAGATCAATTCGTGTGCGGGATCCACGAGGAGTCAACACGGATCAAATTATTCAAACGTTTAAACCTAACGTTTGAAGATGCGTGCAAAGAGGCCACAGCGAGAGAGAGCGCGATGAAGAACGCAACAGGAGCATTACAATCGCTGTCGAACAAAAATGTCAAACACGAAAGTTTTGCTATGGACCAATCAAAGAACCGTAAGCCCCGGCACAAGCAGCAAAACAAGCGCGCAAGTGGGCCAGTGCACGACCAAGTGCAAGCGCAACAAGCAAGCACGCAACGCACGGGCGGAGTGACGTGCTACTGCTGTGGAGAAAAGGGGCATGAGACAAAGGCATGCAAGTATCGAGACAGGAGTTGCAATTTCTGCCACAACAAGGGTCACCTGGAACGGGCCTGCATAAAGAAGAAAAAGCTGCAATTTTTGCAGGAGGAGCACAGCGACACGAAGGACGAGAGCAACAGTGGAGGCAGCAGAGAAAGCAGCACATCCAGAAGCAACAATTACCTCGATTTTTTTAACATGGACTACAAGATTAATGTACACCATAGCGACGCAACCAGGGCGGACCCAATGTTTTTCGATGTAAAGATTAATGGTCAATTAATCAAAATGGAATTTGACTTAGGTACATACTTTAGCGTAATGTCTGAAGGTTTTGTTAAACGTAAATTCAAAAATATTAACATTGAAAAATCAGAGATAAATTTGCTCACTTATGAAGACAATTCAATGGAGCCACTGGGCCAATTAAAAAACTTTAAGGTCAATTTTAATATCGCCACTAAAATTTTACATTGCGTAGTATTGAAGGGAAACAAAGTCCCCTTAATAGGAAGACAATGGCTCTCAGCGTTTGGGCTGTGGCCATTAAAGTCACTTAGCAATTCAGGCATTGCGCTAAATAACAAACAGGCGATACATAAATTGCAGACGAACGACGTACGCGACAAATTATTAACAGAATTTGAAGTACCATTCAGCAATACGCCAGGCGTATACAACAAGCGCAACGTTAGAATTCATGTAAAACCAAACACCAAACCAGTCGCGTTTGGAGCAAGGCATGTACCATACGCGTTAAAGCCAAAGATCGAGCAAGAACTTGAACGGTTAGTTATTTGGAAAAGGTAGAGTCGAGCGAATGGGCAACCCCCATTGTGCCGGTACTAAAGGGTAATGATCAGGTGAAAATTTGTGGAGATTTTAAAATTACATTGAACCCGCATTTAAAAGTAACGAAACGTCCTTTTCCGCGAATCGACGACATCTTTGCAGTAATGCGGAACGGCTCAACATTTTCTCAGCTAGATCTACCACATGCATACATGCAAGTACCAATTGACGTAGAGTCTCGGAAATATCTCACAATCGCAACGCATGCCGGCCTGTTTCGATACACAAAAATGATGGAAGGTACAGCCCTTGCTCCAGGCGAGTTTGTACAAATTATGGAGGAATGTTTACAAGGAATTCCTAATACTATCGCGTACATGGACAACATTTACGTAACGGGCAAAACGACTGAGGAACATCTTGAAAATTTGAGACTGGTTTGCCAAAGGCTAACGGAGCGCGGATTAAGGCTAAACAAGGATAAATGCGATTTCATGAAAGAGCGTATAGATATTCTGGGATTTGTGATAGACAAAGACGGACTGCACAAATCCAAAACAAAGGTTAAAGCGATGTACAAAGCGCCGCGTCCGGAAAACACTAAACAGCTGGTCTCATTCCTTGGACTAATTAATTTCTACGCGAGATTTCTGAAAAACAGATCAGATAAGTTACGACCGCTTTTTGATTGTGCAAACAAAGAAGTTTTCGAATGGACCAAGGAGTGCGAAAAAGCTTTTTGGTGGTTTAAAAACGAGATGATTTCCCCGCGAGTTCTAGCGCACTATGACCCAGACGAGCAACTGGTACTAGCGTGCGACGCGTCCCACTACGGACTCTCAGCGATTCTGGCACACAAATACAAAGACGGCACAGAACGGCCAATCGTTTTCGCGTCAAAACGTATTCCAGAAAAAGAGCTGAACAGAGCAATAAACGACAAGGAGGCATGCGCCATTGTTTTCGGGTTCGTTAAATTTTACGATTTTGTTTACGGCCGTAAAATAACTCTACGCACCGATCATAAGCCGCTTGAAACCATTTTCGGCCCAAAGAAGGGCATACCACTGACGGCGGCAACTAGATTACAACGCTGGGCAATTTTTGTGTCAGGGTTCGAGTATGACATCGAATGGATTAAATTAGAACAAAACGGGAATTGTGACGCGCTATCGCGGTTACCTATCGAGGACAATACGGAAATATTTGAATTAGACGTTACACAACTTCATTTCGTTACCAAGGGCGCGAAGGTAATAGACTACGAAACTATTGTTTACGAGACAAAACGTGACCAGGTCTTATCGCGAATAACAAGGTTCTGCGACAGGTTGGCCCACGAACAGTAAAGAGCTCACCGAGGAAGAGAAACAGTTTTTCACGAAGCGTTATGAATTATCAGTTGAAAATAATTGTTTATTCTGGGGATACCGAATAGTCATACCGGATAGGCTACGAGGTCGAATTCGGGATGACCTACATTTGTCGCACCTAGGAATGGTCAAAATGAAATCGTTAGCGCGGTCTTTGGATCCAATTCAACCTCATTTTTAGGGAATAATTTTTAAGGGCTGATTTTGATCATCATGTGTGTGAATTTTATCAAAATACATTCTGGTAGAATTCTATGGCCTGTAGACTTAATAAAAAAGTTTTATGTTTAATAGCCTGTGAATAATTGCCCAGTTGTCTAAATGATGTGTAGGGGATGATTTTTATTGATTGGTTATGATCCTTATGGGGGTGAATTTGATTGAAATATATTCTGAAAAAATTTCACGGCCCGTGAACTCTATTTAAATTTTTTACTCTATTTGTTTTAGAATAATTGTTAATTTGTCGAAATGTTGATTCAGGGGTGGTTTTGAAGGGTTGATTTTAATTATAATGGGGGGTAACGTCTGAAAACTATTTAATTGGATGTCATAAACCATTTTGTTTCAAAGTTGCATCGAATTTGATAGAAACTGCTAAGATTTTAGATGTTATTTGCATACTTTCCTAATTTTTAGGGTAGTTTGAGCGATATTTTGGTCATACTGCCCCACCTTTGAATGTAAATGAAAATCGCCATACGGCATCCAAAAATTAAGTTTTCGACGGAAATTTTGAGATCTCGCCAAGCATTTTATCTTCAAAAATAAAATGTGCAGAGGGGTGGCTATTTTGAGAAAGAATGCTCCATATATATTGTCACGACTTTTTACACTCCCGGACCGCTCCGGGACGTGTGCCGGATCAAAAGGACTTAGGAGAGCGGGATAGTAGGCCTCTCCAGTGGTTTCCTCGCACCTCCGATACTCCACGAAATGTTCCGAATGTTGGGCGCCAGACGCGTACATTCGCGTCCACGAAATCGCAAAAAAACCTAAACGAGACGCAAAACGAAGTGTGGAGGTGCGTGGAATCGGCTAGCTTGACCTAATCACGGGCGGGGTTAATGAAGGGCAGCGCGATTTTCGGCGGGGTGATACGATAATTTCATACTCAGTCAGATAACCAAGAAAATAACATTTATTGAGTACTGGTTGTCGAGAAAATAAATTCAATAAACAAATCAAGAAATTGAGTCTCTAATAAACACGCTGAAGGCTCTATTCTCACACAATGAATAATTCGAGTCGAAAACCGTACGAAAACTCTGTCGCAATATCTTAACTTAACGCGAGATATTCGGCTCGGGCGCAACGGGGAGGCGCCGAGTCATTTAACCAAGCAAGTCGCGATATCGCTAATAATGTTGGGCGCCAGGTGTGGAGAAGGCCACACCACCTTTGACTCGAAGTACGCGTCTAATAACCACGGAACGCCAGGAAGAACTACGCAAGTAACATCTAAACGCACGAAACGTGTGAACGCCGGTAATTTCTTAACGCGAATACAAGTCTACATAATTAATCAATCGGCGGGAACGACCTTCGACCGCGATTAACATTGCCATCGACATTCCAACGCAAAATTCGAGATTATCACGAGCAGGGACGCCATAGGACGTAACGCAATTAATACCGGACGCAAGTTTCTCAACGCGAGAGCACAATTATCACCCGTAATAACGAGATCCGAACACAAATCGATACACTAACACCGACGCTCGAACACAAGAATTTCCCGGCGCGAAGAAACGGTAACACAATTTACGAAGTACCGGCCCGTATGCTGTCGTACATCAAGGTCGCGAGGACGACGCAATATACTCGCGATATCGAACTTATTAACGCGCCTATCACGATCTCCAGGGATTCGCCATAACGCTTGTACCACGGTTCCGCGGCCACGATACCATCCCGAGGCCCTTCGCTCTCGTTATCGATCGCGAAATTACACTCGATCTTAACATGCGTCATCCCGAGCGAGAGCGTGCACCGGAGGGCGGTGTCGTGGCTTTACATTTCGCGATTTACGGGCAACCTCACCGGTGATACACCTCCTCCTGGGCTCTTCGCCGTCGCCTTTCACCAACGATCCTCGATCCGCCAGATAACGATCGAAATACCCGACTCGGGGTGGCTATCGCGTATCTTAATCAAAACGTATTTTGTCGCCGACGGACGACCAGAGAGTGAAAACGCTAGACCCGCTCGATTGCGGAATCGATACGGTACCCCTTCCTGAGGGGCGCGCGAGCCAATCGGGCGCAAGCTTGCAAGCCCGCGGTGTCCCGGCGCAGTGCTGTCGATACGAGATCCTTCGGGGGTGGGCAACGGTCCCTCGGCGGCGTGCGACTCCTCAAATTTTGGTCCTTAGCGGCGGACGGAACTCGGTTCTCGCCGGTGTGCCTCCGGCTTGACCCTGGGGCGGTGATCAGTCACCCCGTAGGTCGATGTTTTGTGGAGATCATTTGCTGAAGCGGGGTGTTTACCCAGCGCTCGGGGCCCCGCTATCGGCGGCCTCGTCCGTCGCTGCCGCATGTGCCGCCCGCCTGCCGCGTTGCTCTCGCCAGCCCGCGATCTCTGCTGCTTCCGCGTTTGCCACCCCTCCTTGGTTATCGATCGTCCTTGATTTCCTTCGCCAAATACTCCCTCGAAGGTTTGCCGTGGTGTGGGTGAGGTGCCGCGCGTATTACATTGCATAAAAAACAAAAGAAAGTAATCAGAATGCGGAAACGCGATTAAATACGACCCCTGGAGATCTCGCCGTTGCCTCCCTGGTCCGTCCCTGGGCGCGAAATTCCGCGTCTTGTGACGGCGGCGGGGCGCCGCGACGATGCGGCGAGCCGCAACGTCACAATATATATATATATATATATATATATATATATGTATATTATAATTTACCTTATATATATATATATATATATATATATGTATATAAGGTAAATTATAATCTTCAATAAAGTAAAAAATAATAATTATTAATATGAGTAAAATTTACTCAAGAAATGGAATAGAAATTATGTATGTACATGTACCGCACATGTGTGTGTACAAGTTTATTCTTATTTACAAGAGTTGGGCGTTTGCGCGTAAAATATATAATAATCTACATTTACATGTATACAATGTAAACTATATGTTTAACATGTCATGTAAACAATGATTAAATGGATTATCGAACACTCATATTTTATCAGAAATATCGAAAATTCATGTTTTGTTTGCAATTCTATTTTCAGTTATTATTATTTAGCTTAGGTACAATTTTCAAGACGCTATAAAAAATTAACAATAGTTTTGAAGATCTTAATTTTATTAAATTGCAGTTTATTTAATTGGAATATATGTATATGTACGGTATGTACATTACAATTCGTTACTTCTTTATACGTAAGTATAGAATATATGAACACCGCCACCTTGTTACGGCTCCACGCTCCATCTTTCTTTGATTGATTTCTAATCTTATGAGCCTGTACTATTATATTCTTAATCTTATATTTGTGAAAAAATAAATATTATGTACATTGTGTACATATTATATATTGCAACCCTAAACTTTTGTAACTCTAATTGTAGTTTAAATAATATTTCTTTTCGTCGTTTGAAAGCTGATAAAAATCAACATAAATAATAATATTTAGGTATATATTAGTATCATATGTATATTTTAAGTATAAGTAATAAATCAATTATAACTGAAATGCATTTAATCTAATTTAGTCTAGAACTACTTTTTATTTTTCTAGGATTATTTGCAAAAATACTGTTTAAAAGAATTAATCAATTAATTACTCAATTATAATAATTAGTTATATTGTCTACATGAAAAAGGTTTGAATAAACATAATGTAAACAATATGCAAACAATCCATGTAGATGTAGTCTTGAAGTTTACCACATAACCTTATTATTTACCCTATTATTTACTTTTTATCTTTTCTTCACTCTGTGTGTTCAGAAGATTGTGTATCACCAGTATATGAGATCATTCATGCTGATGAACAATCTTTTTTTAAATGAATAACAGACCTTTTACCAATTCCGAATATATGCAAGATAATAAAAGTTTATTTGAAGGTATTCAAAGTGATTACAATTTACGATTTAAATAACATTGTACTATAAGTATCTTAAAAAATATTTCTTTTTTTTGGAATTATAAACAATTCAACATTTTTCTAAAAATAAAAAACAGTGATCTAAATATATAAATATATCCTAGCAAAAATAGTTGGCGATCTATTTTTTAAATAACATTATTTAAAGTTATACCTTTGATTTTGCAATAATAATTTAGACCACTATAAATGAGTCAATAATAAAAAAAATAATTTTAAATAATAAAGCAACTTACTAATTGCAATAATTTTAAAGTGGATTAAAATTAACTTGTAAATATTATGATAATTTACTCGTTTTCGTGACAGAAGCAAAAACAAAAACGAAGAGAGCATAAGATTTAGGAAAAAGACCACATTACCATGTTTTTTGTACAAATATGGTCTGTAGTGATAGGCATACATTTAGTTAATTATAAGTATAATATTATAAGTGTAATAATGTCAGAAGGAGGAGAGGGAATAGAATGGATACTGAAAGTCAAAAGAGTAAGAAGCGAAAAGGAATGGCAGAGAAGACAAAAGGAAGACAAGCAAAAAGAAGAATAATGCGAGAAACGAGAGGAAAAGTACACTGAAACGGGAAGAAGGTTGTGTTTTGTCTCCGTTCTCTGTAAATCTTGATATTGTATAAGAATTAGGAAGCTTAAACGTGCAGAATGTATCTCGAGAAGGGAATCATTATCATTAAATTAAAAAAAATAATAATAATATTATAAATAAAAATATTAACTTAATATAGAAAAGAATAAGATAGTCTCACCATAAAAGAAAACTCGCATACTTTGAAATATTCTTATCTTGTAATTTTAGAGACTACAGATGTGGATTTATAAGGCAAAGAGTATGCCCATCGCAGTAGAATCTTATGATTGCAAAATGTAACGCACTAAGAGAAATGCGACTGTGTACTTATAAATATATGATGCTTTATTACGCGAAATTGTAGAATATTATCTTAGCGTATTTCATGATGACTTCTTTTAAAAACTGTCTCCAAGAGAATACACGATAAGCTCTGTGATTAGGTGTGAATATTCAATGAGATATTTGATCGTTTCGTACAGTATTTCTCTATCTCGCTAACACAAAATGTCTTTTTACGACAATCGCTACTATCACTTCAACAAAATACTCCTATACATTATCGGTCAATGGCCGTTTCAATCGCGACTTCAAAGCAACATAATGTTAGTCATTATGGTGTTGTTGGTTTCCACTTTGACGGCCTTAGAGGTAGTTAAAGATACGTATGACAGTAAACGTTAGAGTCTGAAATTGATGTGCTGTTCCTGATTTTCTGAAGTTTTGGGGCTTGCTAGCTGGGATTACGGATTTGAGCATCATCTTGGATAATGTTCCGCCGTTACTAATGAATAGTTTCTTCGCAATAAAGTTAATAAATTGTTTGTGTAATAAATATAAAGTTCGTACGTTATATTCTGCACGAAGTGAAACAAATTGTTTTATAAATGTAAACTGTACGATTTCTTTGAGCTGCAGATGAAAGAGTTGCTGGAGCACATCGAAAAGACTTGGAAAATAATGCACGTAAGACCTGAGAATAAAATATTAAGATTTTACGCAGAAGAAAGCAGAACATTCACAATACGATACATGGGTAAGTTGTCATTTTATAACAATTAAGAATTTTTGAATTTCATACCGCAAACTTAGCAATATATGAAAAAATTATTATTACCTCTTGACATTGCTTTGAATCTATTTTCATAAAATTATTTTTTTATAAATTTATAAAATAAATTTTTATGTCTTTCTTTCGCTTTTCAAGATATTAACAAAGTGTTTCAAATAAATTGAAATATTTGATATTTTTTGCCTTGAGATCTGCGCTTACATTCTCGTTATGTGAGCTTTTATATAGAAAAATCTTGCATTAATCAATTAAATTATCATCACTTTTAAAGAAATGTAAAGAAAAATGAGAATAATTAATTCCAGCTGGTATGTACACGGCATGGTTCCTTTATTGCGGAATACCAATGGTCATTAGCCAAATTAATTTACTCTTACCGGCGAATAAAACTTATTCGGTCAGGTTTCTGTATCGTATGGAACATGTTCTCGACATGGACAAATATAACAACTTGTTGATGCTTCACAGCTTTTTCACCGTATTTTACATAATCTCCGTTTTGGTAGCTACCGATTGTTTGTTCATCCTTTGCACTCAGCATGCCTGCGCATTGTTCAAATGTGTAAAGTAAATAGTTCGCGCGAATAAAGCTGCAGTATCAAAAGAATCTCTTTTGGACTGATATTTTTAACAAAAATTATGCTTTTATAAAACAGATACAACGTAGAGCGTGTACAAGGTTCGGATCTTATGTTACTCAACCCGAATATTACGGATGACGAAGCATATCATGCCCTAATCAATTGCATCAAATTGTATAAGCGTGCCTTAAAGTTAGTGCTACTTTCAGATACGTTTTGTATAGTTTAAAAGTAATTATGAATATTTATAAAGTATTCAAAAAACACACTAAAGTATTAAAAAACAGTTTTTCAACATAATACTTATAGTAAATTAATAATTTTTTATATTCTACACTCAGCTAAATAATTAAAAAATCAAGAAGAATTATCTAAAAAATAAGCAAATTTTAAACAGCTGTAAGGAAAAGGGGGTAGCCCCGGCCGGTGGGTAGCCTCGGTCATTGCAAAAAATTAAACTTTCCGTGTGTTTACTATCAGTGTTTTGTTCTTTCTGCACTCATTTGTGTCCCACTAGACACGTGCGGTTAGTTGAGTCAGATGGGCTGTTGTGTTTGGATATGTATAACAGTGAATATTGGGTTCGGCGAAATATAATCACGCGACGATTAATATTGAAAAAGGTGTATTATTAAAAAGACGTAAGTAATTATGTATTCTACCTTATTTACATACTGCAAAACTATTGTATGTTATGTCTTTCCTTCTGCTTGAACAAATGTTAACGTATTTTGGTAATGTAGGGGAGAGTGGGCACCCTTGAACCACGTTTTTTCAAATCACATTAAAAATGATTTTTAATAACTTTATTATAATATAAATGAGACTATTCTATGTTTAATATAATAAACTTTGTTTGTAAATGATTTAAGAAGTAAATTTTCAGAAATATTTTGCAAAAATAATGATATTTCGAAATGCTGCGTTTTTCACAGTGGACCAAAAGCGTGGGGTCGATTGAGCCATAGTGTAGGGTACACTGTGACATGTAATGTGAAAGGTAGGGTATTCTGTGACACGTAGAAGAGATCTAATTGAAAACTGAAAACAAAGCCTCACAGCGACTCGATTACATGTGATCTGTAACTAAAGGGTGAAAAAAAGAGAAAATAAGCGTAGTTCTGTAAGCGTGGAACAGAAGACCCCATCAACCTGCGTCACATTGGACCCCACTGAACATCGATATAACCTCACTTTAGTAGAAATCAACGAATATTGCCTCATAGCGACTCGATTACATGTGATCTGTAACTAAAAGGTGAAAAAAAGAGAAAATAAAAGTGTGGAGATGATTATATCGATGGAAATTATTTCATTTTATAGGAAAAAGTGTAGTTCTGTAAGCGTGGCACAGAGGACCCCATCAACCTGCGTCACATTGGACCCCACTGAACATTGATATTATTTATCGTAAATATTTCAGATACAAAACAATTAAACGTTTTTGTGCGCACTTTGGTATTGAACCTAGATCCCGACGAACGTCTTATGAATTTTTTTTAACTGTAGAATCCTTAGAAATCCATACATATCAAAAAGTTATGACAAGTAAAAATTTACTTTGCAAGGCTCCAATTACATATCTGCCTTTAACTAAAGTATATATGCTTATTTCGGCATAATTTTTTGATGGAAGTTATATGTTTTAAAAACGAAAGTTTTCATACCCACCGTCACTATTTTGCAGAACGTTAATACAGAAAACTCGCACTGTCACTTGGACCCCGTGGCTCAAGGGAGCCCACTCTCCCCTAACTATGATTTTGAACAAAGTCAAGTCGGGTAGCACCGGCCACCAGTTTTGTGGGTAGCTCCGGCCACTTGTTCGAAAACCTATTTCTTTTTAAAGGTTTAGACAAAGAGGTTTATTCATAACTTCTTTCATTTATTTATCGTAGGCGAGTGTTAGAATGCCTAAATTTAAAGGCAGAAGCACAAGCCGAGGAAACTGAAACGAAGAAAATATGAAAAGAGCAATTCAAGAAGTTCTTGAACGTAAGAGTTCTCAGAGAGCTGCCGCAGATAGATACCAAGTTCCACGCACTTCACTGCAGGATCGCGTCAAGGCTATAAAACAAGGTCATCAGATTATTCTCAAGCCAAAACTAGGGCGTTTTCAGCAAACATTTACCCCTGAATTTGAAAGGCAATTGTGTGAGCATGTCATCGATTTGGACAATCGTCTCATGCTTTTAACAAAAAGTGAGTTTTTACGCCTTGCTTTTTCTAGCAGAAAAAATCAAAATTCCTCACAGGTTTAATAATGAAAAGCGGATGGCTGGGGAAAATTTTTTCTGTAACTTCAAGAAGAGAAATCCAGATTTGGCACTGAGAACGCCTGAGGCGACAAGCTTGATGCGAATTATAGGCTTTAATAAATTCCAGGTTGATCGGTTTTATGATCTTTTCTTAAAACTCCAAGGACAGTTCAGATTCCAAGCTTCTCAAATATACAATGCTGATGAAACAGGAGTCTCTACTATCCATAAAAATGACAAGGTATTGTCAGTGAAAGGGAAGAAACAGGTTGAGAAACTCACGTCAGCAGAACGAGGTCGTAATGTCACTGCCATGTTTGCTATGAATGCTGCAGGTCACTTTGTACCACTCATGTTTATTTTTCCAAGGATAAAAATAGATAAGAATGGTCGTCTAATGATTGGTGCTCCTCCAGAAAGTATTGGTGTTGCTTGTAAAAGCGGTTGGATGAATACTCAGATATTCCTTTGATGGCTACAACATTTTCAGCAGCATGTTCATTTTTCTGCAGCTCGTCCGATTCTCCTGATATTGGATGGACATAGTACCCATAAAGAGCTGAATGTTATTGAATATGCTCGGGGATAATTACATTCACATGTTGAGCACTCCTCCGCACACAACTCATAAGCTTCAGCCGCTTGACCGTGTGTTTTTCAAGCCTTTCAAGCAGGCTTATGGATCAACAAGTGCATCATGGATGCGTCAAAATCCTGGTACTCTACTGACGGAATACGATATTGCTGGACTTGTTAACACAGCGTTTACCAAAGTTGCTAGACTGGATATAGCCCAAAATGGCTTCCGCTGCACGAGAATTTAGCCCTTCAATCGAGACATTTTCTCAGACCTAGACTTCTTAGGTTCTGCTTTGACCGATATTCCACTGGCTGAAGATCAGGCTAACCAATCAACAAGCCAGGCTTCCAGTCATGCAGTCTCTGAAAGCGAAACGGAACCATCGACTAGTGCTTTACCTGAGACCTCAGCTACCCTTCAGATGGAGGTTTTCAAGCACATCGGCCAATGTTGAAAAAATTAATGACGTGCTCAAGATTTTATCGCCTCTTCCAGACGCCTCTAAGAAAAGACTGATTGTAAGAAAAAGAAGGACCCAGAAAAGTCAGATTTTGACGTCATCGCCGTATAAAAATGAGCTGGTGGAAAAGATGCCAAAGATCCTAAAAAGATGCCAAAGATCACGAAAAATATGAAGAACCTATTGAAAAAGAAAAATCCTACACCTAAACCACGTCCTGAACATCAGGAAACTGAATGCATCATTTGTGAATGCAAAACTGAATGCAAAACGTTTGATGAGGATTGGATCCAATGCAATAAATGTCAAGACTGGGCTCATGAGGCATGTGTAGATATAAATCCACCCGATTTATACTACAACTGTAATGTTTGTGTTGCCAAAAAACGATTTTGTCATTAAATATTATGGTGGCCGGAGCTACCCGCCACTTTTCTACAGAGGCCAAAATTAAGTCTAAGTTTGAAGTAATTTTTTTCTTAAGTTTGCTATATTTTTTTGTTTTTTTTTTTTACTAAATTACGTTAATATATATCTTGTTGATTATTTTTGTGTAGTTCGTTTATGTTTATGTTCTTAACTTTAGTCATAATTTAAAAAATAAAAAAAATGACCTGGGCTACCCCCCTTCTCCTACCTTTGTTTAAAAAAATGGGAATACAAATTTAAAAAAAGTGTTTTAAAACTTGAAATACCTTTACTTTTGAAAGGTAGCAACTGTTTTTACTTTTCTTCAATTATGACAATTTTAAAGTACGAGCTCGACAAAATGGGAAATTTTCTTGTTACTTTGTAGGCGTGTGCACAAAAAGAAGGCTTGAAAACATTTTTTTACTTTTTTATGTTGAAGCCTGAAGTTTTCCCTATAAAACTCTTTTTTTTTTTAGATTTTGATGTCGATTTTTTCTTATCAAATTATCAAAAATAGAAGAAAAAATGAAAATTTTACTTTAAGTGTTTATAACTTCGTTAAAAATTAAAATTAATTATCGTACAGCAATTCCAAAAATGGATTTTTAAAGCTGAATCTTTTTTTTGTAGTATGGTATATGTATAATGATCGATTTTCTTTTCACTCGCAAAATAACGTTACAATTCGCGATTTATCTTTTTTTTTTTATTTAAATCTCGAAAACTTCGAAAAGAATTATGCAAGATGATTTAAAAAAGTTTATCGACTGTTTTCGTGCCTCTTACAATTAGTTAACTCTAATTTTGAAAAAAATCACAGACTTGCCGTAATTTTTTAATAATAATCTGTACGTTCAAATGGATCGATGCGTATAATATGTTATGGGAATATTTAATTTGCTTTGATGAAAAAATCCGTCGCACAAAAATCTTTTCTGTACTAGCATCCGCATAATTTTTCGACTTCCGCAGCATTAATTGCAAAATTAAAAAATGTAAAATTCTAGGCCGTTTTCAAAATTACCGCCTATATCAACTTATCCCAAAACGCACTACGACGAGGTTGTATGTATGGTCGGATTTGAGTGTTTATTTAAACGTACGGATCACTATAAAAAAATTACGGCAAGTCTGTGATTTTTTTTTCAAGTTTGTGTTACTAAGGGCCGGTTGTTCCAACCTGTTGGTAAGCTGACTAATAGTTAGATCATATATATGTCTTTGTTTATCCTTTACATTAGACAAAGATAGGCATTGATTTAACTATTGGTTAGCTTATCGCTTATCAACAGGTTGGAATAACCGCCCCTAAGAGGCACAAAAACAGTCGATAAAATTTTTTTAGTTACCTTGCATAATTTTATTTGAGGTTTAAATGAAAAAAAGAGAAATCGCGAATTTTTACGTTATTTTTACATTTACACGTTATTTGTAACATGTCCACAAGTTTTTAATGGAATTAGTCATTATACCATATTACAGAGATTTGGTTTTAAAAATCTATTCTTGGAATTGCTGTACGATAATTTTTAACGGAGTTATAAACAATCAAACTAAAAATGTTTTTAGTTTGATCATTTTTTTCTTTAATTTTTGATAACTTGATAAGAAAAAATTGACATCAAAATCTGAAAAAGGATTTTGTAGGAAAAACTTCTAAGTTTAACATTAAAAAGTACAAAAAATTGCCAGTTTTTCTTGCGAACGTAATACGCCCACAAAGTAACAAAAAATTTCCCATTTCGTCGAGTTCATCGTTTTCTGTATTTTAAAATTATCATAATTAAAGGAATTGTGAAAAACACTTGTTTTTAGATTTGGATTTCCATGTTTTAAAATAAAGTTATACAGCTGTTTAAAATTGGTTTATTTTTTAAGCAATTCTTCTTGATTTCTTAATTATTTGGCGAAGTGTATTTTATATCCTTAAAAAGGCTTTATATTTAACTTTCTATAATTTAACTAAACTAATATATCTGTGTATTTCATTATTTTACGTAAAGATTTTCGGATCTGATCTCATCCACATACGCAACGTGTTTTCTGTTTACACTAGGAGATGTAGTTATTTGTTTAAGCGTCGACGCGGCTAAGGTAAACATTTGATATAAGTTTGGAATCTGGGGATCGATCACGTAATTTCACGTGTAACTTCTCTCTTTTCGCTCTATTCATTCCGTGTGAACTTTTTTTTATTATTGACGAGATCATGTTTTGTCGAGTTACATGATCGCGAGTTCACGTGAAAATTTTCACTTTTCGCGTTTCTAGGGGAAAAGTTACGTGGTCGTTGCCTTGTTGATAATTGCGTTCTTATTTGAGAAATACCTAAAAAAGTTTATCATTTAAGTTGATAACGAGGGATAGTAAGATAGATGAAAACGTCAGAATTGGTGCTGCTTATTTAGGGCAATTGATGCACATATACTACTTGAGTGCAATGTCCCAACGATTGCTTGATCACAGCAGCGGGCTTCAAGAAGTAATGTAAGCTTGTTTGCTAATGATATTTAAACTAACTTTGCGGTATTTTTTAAATAAAATCCATTAAATTGGGAAAAATGTGTAAATGTGAAAAACGTTTCGCGATAATGTATATTTTTATATGTTTTCTATCTTACGTTTAGTAATTCTAATAAGTTTATCTAAAGGTATTCTTTTTCATCCAATAAATTAAATATAAATTAAATATTTTTTTACATAATAATTGTAAGTATCGCTTTGACTCTTATAAAAGTTTTATTGAAAATTTTAATTTATCGAGAGAGAGAGAGGGGGGAGAGAGGGGGAGGTGTCAGGGACATGCAATATATATGTATATGTAGAGATTCGAGTTTATTTTTTATGATTGGCTTTAAATTGTATAAAGTTAATTACTTTATACTCATAAAGTCAATTACTCATAAAGGCTCTTGGACTCTTTTCCAACATTTCGTGAGATGTGACGTCAGAAGCGAGAAACGTTGAGATATGTTTGGACAAAGTTGAGAATTCTTAGAGAATTCTCTGTTGAGAACTCTACACGTTGAGAATTCTTGCATGACATTTCCAAATAAAAAGGTATTTGCGTAAAATAACACTTTAGATCACTTCAGCACACTTCGAAAATACTCCGAGTTCAGGTTAGGTCTATCCCTTTCCCTTGACAATTAATAAACAGCCGTAAAATAAATGTAATACGAAACCTAGTCATGCGCCTGCGCATAAGCCTGCATCGTTTCACATTCGTTTTACGGATGTTTAATAACTGTCAAGGGAAAAAGGTGCAACTCGGAGTATTTTTGAAATGTACTGAAGTGATCTGTAATGTTATTTTAAGCAAATATCTTTTTATTTGGAAATACCATGCATGCAAGAATTTTCAACGTGTTATTTCTCGTTTCTGACGTCACATTCCATAACACGGCTACGACGAGTACCTAGGATCCTTAAGTACCTACTCATAAATCTGATTTGTCTTTCTTAGTAATGTAAAATTATATCAATATGTTTAATATTTTTATTATTTGTAATTTTTGCGTAAAATTATCATGTGTAATGTCATACAGACATGCATAAAGTATCTTATTTAACGTATATTTAATTGTCTACAATTTATTTGTCTTATATATATTTAATATTTAAAACAAATCAGAAGTTAGCGTTTTATTTGAAAAACAAACGAGACTGAATAAAAATTTAATGTGTCGAATTTATTATCAGTTACAGCTGCGACTGGTACAGGATTTCACTGAGATCCAGGCACCTCCTGAAATTCACATTAATGCGGACTACCAAACCGTGCCAAATAGAACCTGGTAAACTGTTTATAATGTCGATGGAGAACTTTAGCTCGGTATGTGTAAACGTCGTAATATTTTTTTCCTGATAATTTAGAATATAAAACGTCTTGTGTTTTATATTTTCAGATTTTGAAAGTGTCCGTATCATATTTTACGGTGCTTATATCATTACAATAAGAAGATCGTAATTTCAGATTCATAATATAGACACTGGGGATTCATGAATATTATTATTACTCGAGCCTAATTGTTTAATGAGTTACGTACGGAAAATTTTACCTTAAAATTTTAGACGACGCAAATTAGTTTACAGTTTTAACTGAATACTCAGCTTTTAAGACAAATATTTATGTTATCTATCTCTTCGTTATCGAACAGATAAGCTGCACTGAAAAAAAGTAAAAATTAAAAAAATTTAATTAGTTTTAAAGAAATAATATTTTTAAATATTTGCCAAGAGATTATGTATTTAAATATTGCAGTGAACGTTATTTAAATTAAAAGAAAATAATGTAAAAACAAAGCATAGCTTTTTTGTGTAATAAAACATTTGAAATTGAAATAAAAAGATACTTATTTAAATAAAAAATGTCGGTATTTATTTTAAAAGTTGTAAATTTTTTATAAAAACAATTTTTTTTTGTATAAAAATATAATATTTCTAATAAAAGAAATAATTACTTAAAAATAAAAAAAAATTTTTATTTTAAGGAAATATATAGAGGAACTGTGCCTAATATCGCTTTTGTTCCTAATTCCGCACCCTACGATATTGAGACTGTTACGTGTTGCATTCTGTCAGTGAGCAGCGAAAGCTGTAGAACAACGCTATTTTAAACGTTCTTTTGTTTTATTTCAATTAGAACTGTGATATAAAAAGTAGCGTGTAAATTCATAATTTTAACAAGGTTTCGGAATTTCGCAAGAGGTGTCTTCCGTTATTAATACAGCAAAAAAGATACGTACCAAAAACAAATTTCTGTCATGAAAATATGTGATATTATGTCTATTCTTAAATTAGAGATATTTGTTGCTAACCATTATTGTGATGCTTTAATCGACTATGTTTCTTCCTTGTGATGTTCCTAATAATTCCATGCACACCCTCTAGGAATGTTTATTAATTTCCAAAAATTCACCGCCCATTTTTGCCTCTAGAATATCTTTGATGCTCGATACTCCCTCAGCTTCCTATCCAGTGAGTAACAAAATATTTTTCCGAGAGTAAATTGGCCAAGCGGGATGTTGACCACATCATCCCACTCTATATAGTTCGTGAAACCCCATGGGCTTTCTTATGCCCGGTTTCTTCACTGTTGGATAACTTTATCCTTAGGTTAAATTCACTCTTCATCTCTTTCTAAGAGTTAGCTAGGTTAGAAAGAGATGAAGAGTGAGTTTATCCTAAGGATAAAGTTATCCGACGGTGAAGAAACCGGGCATTAATCGTTAAAAGAGAATCTTTACCAATCTTATTATGTGCCCTATTTTGAGTTGTTTCTATTTCCAGTATATATTGTGCGTCATAATTGTATTTTTAATAAAAATATGTAAAAGCGTGTGCGATATTGGGAACACTTTTTTTTCGATGTCATCAAATGCTACTTTTTTTGTTTTCCTTTAAAAAAGATAGTTATAGTAAATTTTGTAAACACATTCATGCCATGGAGATCATATTACGATATCATAGAATAAAATAATGCGGTTTAGTTATATTCTTATAGGAGTTTTCAGTCAAGATTTTGATTTTTAAAAATGGGATGTGATATTAGGCACAGTTCTCTTAGAGATCTGCATTACATATAGCCTGTAACGTAATGGCACGTATCTGCACTTTCTTGTAAGATAACATTGTGCATCTATCTGTGCAATTAATACAGAAGTTTTTACAATAATTAACCTTAGACAACACAAGAGGGGTAATACGTTACCCCACGCGAAATTCAAATTACGCCCCTGACTTAGGAAGGTTAGTTTTCATATACCGAGACCCTAACCATAATTCAGTTTAGTCATCCGGCAGTCGACCTCCGTCATTCAGCGAGTGCGTTAGATCCGTGCAGCAGCTGTGACCGAAAAAGAAAATCGTTTGGGGTAACGTTAAGAATGTAGTGCCAAGATTTATAACACGGCAATTTAAAGATAATATTTCCGTCTAGGACTTGATTGTTTTCTTCTGTAAGTTTTCGCACAATTTTATTATTTTAAACAATACAATGTATAAGTACGTGATGTTATGTTTAACCCCAGACAACACATATGAATTTTCTCATACGTGAAACCCCAAGCGGGGTAATAAATTACCCCAAACTTGTACCGCGTGTATAATGTTTCTATTTGTTGTTAGACGACTTTGTAATAGATAATTTTGTTTGTTCTTTAATAGGGAAGACGATAGTAGTCATCAATTTGTGGTAGTAAAAAAAAAACAGTAAAAAAATTTTGAAAAACAAAACAAAGAACCAAAAATTTGGTTAAAATGACTTTTTTTATAAAAAATGCTGTAGTTTTTCATAAAATTCACTTATTTGCTATAAAGTGTATAATTTATACGTTACTAACGTATTACCCCCTTTGGTCGTTTACGTTCGACATTTACCACAGTAAAGTATATTTCAGATTTTTTGTGAAAATCGGTAACAAAAAATTATACACTTTATAGCACTCCCCGGAAAATTCTACCCCTGTTTCATATATAATTCTTTAAGATTCGGTCAATTATTTCATTTTTGCTGTTCTTGCACAGCAACTGATTAAAACTTTGTAAAGTTTTTGTAGAGTTAATTTTACTGTTTCCATATACTTTTATAACTTTTGACTACCTTTCAAATAAATAATAATTGACAGAATCTGTTTTACTTTCCATTTCTTGCGATTTTTTCCATCCGACAGTTTTTCGTCATTTCCTCTACTTCAGACGTTCAAAGAAATATGATTTTTTTTTAAGAAACGAAAAAGTCGCTTACATGCCCTTGAAGGTTGTCTATTCGTCTTTCAAAATCCGTTGGGATTTTTGAAATCGGTGAATTTTATGAAAAACTACAGCATTTTTTATAAAAAAAGTCATTTTAGCCAAATTTTTGGTTCTTTGTTTTGTTTTTCGAAATTTTTTTACTGTTTTTTTTTACTACCACAAATTGATGACTACTATCGTCTTCCCTATTAAAGAACAAACAAAATTATCTATTACAAAGTCTTCTAACAACAAATAGAAACATTATACACGCGGTACAAGTTTGAGGTAATTTATTACCCCGCTTGGGCTTTCACGTATGAGAAAATTCATATGTGTTGTCTAGGGTTAAACATAACATCACGTACTTATACATTGTATCGTTTAAAAGAATAAAATTGCGAAAACTTACAGAAGAAAACAATCAGGTCCTAGACGGAAATATTATCTTTAAATTGCCGTGTTATAAATCTTGGCACTACATTCTCTTGATTCTCTACATACACTATAAGCGTGATATTATTTAATATTAAGTATAAATATTTTAGGTATAATCCTAGAACATTAAATACAATATTCTAATAATATTATATAATATTAAATAATATTTCTGAAATATTAATAGATGGTTATTTGTCCGCTTCTCATAATATTACGGCACCAAGTACAGACAGTTTTGTAAATCCAAAAATTCACCCTAAGTGGTAGTAATTTTATATTTCTTTTTAACAAAATTATTGTATCACAAAATTGCGTTACCTAACTCATCCCAACCCAGGCAGCATGCTAATGTTCGCTGAGTATCGATTTTGTACGCCCTTTTTAGAGAGGGATTATATTAAGATTATTGTAATATTAATTCTGACATTTATTTAAAGTTGTTATTGATATTTTGTTTTCATTTCAGGCAATATGTATTTATTTTCAATAAATATGCACTACACTAATTATCATAAAAAAGTAGTTTTATTTATATGAAAAATATACACATATACATATTGTTTAAAAAATACTGCGAGAGTCGAGCATTCGAGATGTGTATCGAGAAGTTGAATGTAATGCATACGAAGTTTTCATGAAATTGGTACGATCCGCGCGAGTCTCGATCTTCTTTAGTTTTCTTCACGAGTTGCTACAGCACCGAAATCATTGATTCAACATACTTTATCTGTCTTATACGTGTGCTAAGCGCTAGTGCTCGGTTCTTCGGACGTTCTTTTCTTTCGTTAAAATCTGATCTACTTTCCTGTGAGTGGAATTATTGCATCGCGTTGGGACGGATCGGTGCCGCTGGAGTACACCTAGCAGCGGATCAGGCGGAACTCCGACCCTTTCCTGCGCGATAAGAAACGATTCTACGGATCTTCCTGTTCAGAGTAATCCTTCGGATCTTCACCCATATATCGATCCTTCGGATCTGCTTTTCAAATTCAGCTAGGTGCGTAAAGCTTGGGGATTTCCGGCTTGGAAAGTATTCGTCCTACTATCCGTGAATAATTCTCATCTTTGGCCTTTCATATTCAGGTTAGACAAAGATTTGATAGTTTGGACATGCCGGAAATCAATGAATCACGCGGTATACTACCGTAGCTCTACAAACCGAATCAGCACGATCGCTTACAACAATCGCCGTATTAAAGTTTCAATTGAGGACGTTAAGAAAACGTTAACAGATCGATGAGATCTGCTTTCATTTGTTTCCAGGAGTTTTGCATTTTTCAGGTATGTTTTTTCTGTCATTTCTACCGTCCGTCATTTCATGAGATCGACCCGGCGTAACATTTATGGAGTTATGAATATATATAATGTCTTGTGCTTTATCCTTGAAGAGAATTTTCACAATAATGTTACATATTTGAAGATCAATTAAATAATCAGTGTACGATTTATATTATTTGCTATTCTTTCCTTTATCTCGATATACTATCGTATGTCGTAATATTAGTAATATTAAAGCCTGGATTTACCATTCTAAAGTCATAGTAAAATATTGTTATGTTTCCTTACATATTTACTACCAAATTATTCATTTATATGTTTTTCTGATATATTCTCGGTATCATTCGGGTATCATACTGATGTAAAAATGTGTCCTAATTTAAGAATATTTCTATATAATTTAAGATCATTATCTGGTTTTTTCGGGTTCTTTTCTTAAAAATACTAATTAATAATACCGATTACTAGAAACAAGATTTATTCATCCAATGGATTTGGAAAATACTAATACAATTCAATTAATTAATACGTTTTTCGAGATAACGTTCAGTTAAAAGACTATTTAGTTGAATATTCCACAAACTTAAGATATCAATCTACTATTGTAAAACTTTATTATTGAACAATATCTCTTTCTTCCTATATTCAACATAAAGGATTACAATTAATAAGATTCTATCATGAATATTTAAAGATAATGACCTTCTTTTTTTCTAACATTGCTTATAAGATATCGTCTAATATTTTGATATTCTAAATTGCATACGTATCTGTTTTATTTCATGTACTTTACTAAATTGTTTCATAATGCTTACTTTCCAAACTGAGAGTTTAAGACTTATTCGGCTATGTATTGTTGATCATTTATAGCATTCAATGAGATCAGGCTTGGTTAAAACTTGTGCAAACACATATGTAGGTTTTATTATAAATTTTATTTCGTGTGCCAATTATCTCTGCGAATTATCTCTGCCAATTATCTCAGAAAGTATTGATCCTAAAGAGGGGAAGTTTTTGAAGTCAGTCTTCGGATAAGGGAAATTAAGGTGCCTTCTAACTCTTCTTTAGGCAATGCGATACAGGTGCTAGTTCAATATAACTCTTTTACTATTTTTCTTCAAATTTTTATTCTTTTTTTTTAAACAGATTATTAATCTTTCCGGATCTTTACCAAACAGTTGCTAGAAAATAAGAATTTCTCGTTTAGTTTCAGAAATATTAGTAACATCTTCTGTGATTCATTCTGTGTATCAAAATACATTGTTACTTTTTTATCTTTTAAAATTTTTTTCTTTGTTTACAGGTGTTTGCAAATCTAAGCCACTATTATAGAATGTTCTAAGTCGTTCTCTGTATTACAATGGATTGTTGTCTAAAAGCCTCTAAAACAAGAAGAATTCAATATAGTTTAGATAAGAGAAAGGTTATAATTTAATATATACATAATTTAATAATAATAAGCAGCTTTACTTACGACTTGCATAAAAGCTTCTTGGTCATTTTTTAGAATTTCCGCAAAAGTAAGAAAACTGTCAATAGAAGTTAAGGAAAGATGTTTTCCAATCTTAATATCTTGTACAGAGTTTTCTTTATGATATATTATATATTGTTCATTGATGTTTACCCACACAGCAAAATATATCACCAAAATATTTAGAAGATATCTGAATGACGGAATATCTGATTGCGCAAGATATCATGAGAATATCTCAGAGACATCTCCAAGATTATAAAAAGCCATGATAATTTTATCTCGGATATGATATCTGATTCTGCATATATGTCGGATATCTATGCCTCATTTAAAAGCAGATATGTTACATACAACCTAAATAGCAAGAAGAAAAGAAGAATTTTTTTTTAAACTCTCGATTTATGAAATTAATTCTTTTTCCGTATTTATTCTTTCTTCTAAAATAATTCTTAAGAGTTCATAAGAAATTTATTTTTGTCATTAATTCTGTCCTTTAAATATAAAAGAAGTTTTTTTTTGATAAAAATTTGCAATAAATTTAAAATTATACTTTGATACTATTCCAATATTTTGCATTTTGCCATCTTTGCACTGTATGATATTTCGAAGGTATCACGAAAAATATTAGAGCCAAGTATCTCACAGGCTTGCCTTTTATCCTAGTGCGTAAGGATTTTTGCTTATGAGAAGGTACTGGCGCATGTAGCCGCGTCGCGGCAGCACATGTTACTATAGCGCTCGCCCGAGCAAAAATTTTCTAAATCTTCTCGCGGCATGTTGATTTCGCGCTGCGGTCGTTACCTTCGGCGCAGCCTCAGCAAAAGTTTTCTAACAATAAGTCCCCCCCTCGCAGCGAGTTGCTTTCGCGCCGCGGTCGTTACCTCCGGCGCCGTCCAAGTGAAAATTTTTTAAGTTCCCTCGCTAGTCCAGTCGGCAAATACATTTGAAAATCGACTAATTAGGACAAAGCTGCAAAAAATTTTAATCGCTTTGTTTAGGTGTCAGTAATGACATACTAAGTTTCCGACCTTCCCCGTGGTGTGCTTCGGCCGCCATCTTGGAAAAAAGGGGTGAAAAATCGGTTTTTTGCGAATATCTCGGTTTCCATTAGATTTAGACTAAAATAGTTTAATAAAATATTGTAGGGAATTAAATTCTCTACAAAAAAGAAATTATAGGTTTTTTCCTACGACCAATAGTTTTGGCGCTAGAACCGGGAAAAGTAGGATACTTTTTGTAACAAACGGTTTCAGCAACTTTATCTCGCCGTATCTCACTTCTCAAAGACTGTAGTGTACTTTTGAACTCGTTTCCTCACCACCTTGCGGTAGAGTTAGTGGCGCGTTTTTTTTTTTATGTGGTGTCCCCTGTAGGCCTAATTCACTTATTAAGATTATGAGAATTTTTTTACCAGGGTTGTCTTAATTATTCAATAATATAATTAAACTCGTGAAAGTGTCAACGATTTAAAACGGCAAATGCAAATCAGGCACGGAACGTGGTTCGCAAATAAAAAAGAAAAAAACCGTGTATTCAGATGTGATGAACGTTTCGGCTCTTCTTTCGAGTCATCTTCACCATTTATTGAGATAATAAGATTCTATTCCTGCAGAGCTCGAGGCAGAAAGTTCCCTTCTTGAGGAGATGTAGTGGCAAGCGAGCTGGTACACACGGTTATAGTGGACATTTCCGCTGAAAAGGAAAAAAATATTTAGTCAATTGTTAAAACAGAAAGAGAAAGGAGAGAGCTCACCTCAAGCGCAGCAGTCAGAGCAGTACAAAAATTATTCAAATCTTGTTCTTTCCCTTATAAAAATTTTTCACCGTTTTTGCACCGTTTTTGGACCGCGAGAACGGTCAGTTTGAGTAGCAAAAACGTGCATTTGGTTCAATGAGTACGACCCGTTTTTGAGGCGCAAAAAGTCCCTTTTGCTTAAAAACGAATGGTTAAAGCGGATTGCGTACGAGTATATCCGAGTAGTAATAACATATTCTTATGAGTATTTTTGAGTGGTAAACACGTGCTGTGTGCGACACCGGTCCAATGCTACGTGCCAGTATCGAGCCAGTATCGAGCCGACACTGATTTCCGATATTCACCCGACATAAAAAAAATTATTTATTTTGAAATTTTATTACTATTTTTTAACTATAATTTGTTTCTTAAGATGCAGTCTATGATTATAAATATTTTCTCGTATTTAAAAACACACTTACCTCAGTGGGATTCGAACTCGGGACCTCTGGATTGTGAGCCAACTGCCTTACGTGGTAGACTACTTCTTAATTTGATATAAGTGTTATATATAATCTACATATATCATAACCAGCGCAAATATATAATTTCTCAAAAATTATATTAAGAAACAAATTCAGTTTAAAAAGGTATTAAAATTTTGAATTGAACATATAATATAATATTTCTTAATGTCGGGTGAATATCAGAAACCAGTGCCGGGTTATTACGAAATTTTGTGTGTTCGTAAATATATTTATAAAGTTAAAACATCCTTATCAAATCCTTACAAGGGCCTTATTAGATAAAAATAAGGAAACCTTTCTTATAGAATCCCTAATAAATAATGATCGGGACCTCATTAGGTTAAAATAAAGAAACCTTTC
>NC_092367.1:9443713-9492419 GCF_030848805.1 Temnothorax longispinosus | reverse complement strand
TTAATTGTTTTTTAGACATGAGTTTTAGATGAAGATAATTGAAAGTTCAACAATTTTTTATCTCATTATTTTAAAATAATTGTTGTTCTAGCTACTTTATTTCCGAATTTTTGTACTTTTTAAGTACACAATAAACAATGTATTTTCACAATAAAGAAAGATATAGGCTCTCTAGATTAACACAATGTAAATAGGAGAGGCATTAGAGCCAAGCGCGGTAATCAAAGCGCAAACAATTTATAAAAATAATATATATATAATGGACATCGGGATGTCTCCGTTATAACGATTTCGATATTTTAAAAATTTGTGTGTGCGCAAACCTTAACATAACAATATGTGTCACTGAGTTCGATATGTAGAAGTTGTCTGGTGAAACGGCGCTTACAATGTTTATATTTCCCCATTGCCCTACGCTCGAACCAATCGTTCTCGAACTTCGTTAAAATTCTAATTGTGGCGAGAAGGTGTGACGTTATTTTCAATGCATTTACGTAAGAAATCGATTCTAAGGTTGCATTTGATAATGATCTTATTGTACTTAATCCAATGCTTAAAAGATTTGACCACGTGCTGTCCATAATGATATTTAATACTTTGAAAGAAAGAAGACGCATTTCTCAGCCTGCGTAAGTTACAATAAAGAAAGATATAGGCTCTCTAGATTAACACAATGTGAATAGGAGAGGCAATTAGAGCCAAGCGCGGTAATCAAAGCGCGAACAATTTATAAAAATATATATAGATATATATATATATATATATATATATTAACGTTACGTTTCGACACATTATTTGTGTTCCTCTGTCAGCGTTAAAAGTTACATAAAGTCAATACGAAGATTAACAAAGATAATAAAAAAGAACGTCGAGTATAGGCGTAGTCAATAGACGAACAAAGTATAAAAGACGCAGTCAAAATTTAAAAAAAACAAGGATTGAAATCCTATGGATGTACCGTTGCCGAAATTCCAGATACGCCGGTAAGCACTCGCTGCCACATCCCTCGCATCTTAGAAATAATCTCGCCAGGTTGAAAGACCAGGTGGGTAAGAAAGATTCGAAAGCCCTACCTGTACCATCAAACGGAGTCGCAATGTGGTAAAAGCGTAAATTATCTATGTTAAAATCAGATGACTAATGGATTTACTTACAGAGCAATTGCAGACCGGAATATCGCATTGTAACAACCAACTTCACGGTTCGAAACGTCGCGAATGAGTGAGGCATAGGTGGGAAGGTTAACATAATAGAGACTGGTGTATAACCAGAGGAGGGGATAAACTCTCGCATAAAGTTGTTCTAAATTTTAGACGCCTATCGATCACATTTAAATACGCGTCCGGTAAACCCTCCGCATCGGTCTGTAAATTCAAACCATTCGCCTGCTTTTTTATGCCAAATCAATTTTGTACCTGAAGGAACACTCTTTAAATATATATCATTGAATTTGCCTAAAAATTTTAATTAATATTAAAAATTGCCTTTAAAAAAATAGTGTTGAGTTAAGCCCCGGTCTCCTCTACTCTGAACACTTTGATTTCGAGAATAACGATAATTATCGAGATATATTTAACATTAATAGCACACCGGCAAACGAGGCTCATTCAGATGACAACAATGATAACTTTGAAAATTGCGAGAATAGTGATAAGAACAATGAGAACCAAAATGAACGATGAGGAAAACAATTTCCCATAAAGATATTTTTATAAATTTATAAATTTACATTGTATAACATTTACTGTAATTAATATATAAGTTAATTATTTTATTGCCACCGGTAGACTTTATAAATGTCTTATAATGTTTTATAAACATAAAGATTTCTTTAACATATGTATAAAATAATTTATCAATAAATCAATAAAATTGTAAATCAATAAAAAATTATAGGTATGTTTTTTATAATTTAATGTTTTTTAATTTTCCCTTAAAAAAATATATTTTAGTATTTATTAATGGCTACGTAACAATGCTTGCTGCAATTTGGCGTCAACCTGTGTCATCAAGATTTGCTCTGTATTTGGTGCCAATTTGCTGTTAAGTATTGTTCTCAAAATCTTGTTTGATATTTGATATTATTTTGGCGTCGGGTTTTGTCAACAAACTTTGATAGCAATTTGTCAACAATTTGTTATAGATTGCTGGCAAGCTTTGCTCGGTATTTGGTGTCAATTTGGCGTCAAGTTCTTTCGTCAAGGTTTGCTCGCAATTTGGCACAAATTTGCTGTCGAGCTTTTGTTGGCAAGCCTTGTTTCACAATATGGCGCAAATTTGCCGTTGAACTTTTGCTGCCCTGTTTTGCTCGATATTTGGCGTCAATTTGGTGTCAAGTCATGTACACAAGCTTTGCTAGCAAAAAAACACAAGCGTATTGCAGACACAGATCGCACCGGATTTATCGAAACCAAGTTTGCGCGTATTTGGTGTCAATTTGGTTACAATTTGCTGACAAATGTTTAACTGGGTATATATATATTTTTAACCTTATTTCGGGGAAAAAATATTCATATATGATCATATATAATCATATATGATTGGCCATATATGGTCAGATATGGAAATTGGCCAGATCTGAGGATATCTGATCTGGTATTATTGTATATGTTAATATTCTGATCAGATATGATCAGGTATGATCAGATACGAACTGACACAGTCAATCTGGACATATATATTTAAGTAAAGTTTCAGAACATTGTTATAATATTTTCAAAAGTTTATTTTTTAAGTGTGCCACTTAATTATAAAAGTGGACTCCACGATACAACTGATACAAAAATTGTGCCGCTTCATAGCGCGAGACAGTGCCGTGTCTTTTGATACCATTCTTATAACACTGTTGGTCAAATTTTAAATACGAGAAACAGATCCCATCGAATGCCATCTATCGGATACTTTGAGATGCAATATCTGATCTGATCATATATAATCTTATATGACTATATAAGTTCATATATGATTATATATGATTTTCAGTTTAAATTATAAGATATTATGTTTGCAAAATAATACGATTAATATATTATTTATAAGAACTATAAATATATTATATAACAGTTTTTTTCACGAAGGTAAAATTTCATTGTTTATAAAATATTTGATAAAAATTAATATGTCAATTAAAAAAGATTAAGTGTTTTATGCAAAAATTAGAAAAAAGAAAAATTTAAAATAACACAAGCAATGAGATGCCGTTTTTGGTCGAAGTGGATCTGGGTGCTTAATAATATTTCACAATATCAATTATTATTAAATATATTTTCAGTTTTTTAAACTGCGTGCCAATATGGACTTTGTCGGACTTAAAACACATATATATATATATATAAACGCTCTATATATGGGCATGAAAAACTTATATCTGTTTATAATCTCATTTATATATGTTCATATCTGACAGTACATGAACATATATAACTGAGATATGAACAGATATAAGTTTTACATGCCCATGTATAGAGCATATATAATCATATATGGTTATCTATCGCCATATATGATTCTGATCACCATATATGATTATATATGCTCTATACCATGGGCATGTAAAACTTATATCTGTTCATATCTCATTTATATAGTTCATATACTGTCAGATATGAATATTTTTCCCGGACATTTTATTATCCGATTATATCCCAGTTTGGTCATATATACATCGCGTCTTGTCATATATGATCATGTATGTCACCCTTGCACGCACGAATTAAATTCATGGAATGTATATTACATATTGCCTACAATTTGTCTTTTAAGAATAAGTGGTCAACAACGCCAGAAACACGCGTTCAAAAAGAAGAAACAAAAAAAGAATACAAGACGCTTTTATAATAAACTTGGACTGAGGGTAGACATCGTTAAAACAAGGTTCCGGGATCATCTAATGACCGGAAATACTTCTCGACGATTTTTTGCTGATCCAAAAATCACAGCAGAAATAACTGGAGTTGACGAGGAATTGATCAGAAGATTTTCCACAATATTACAAACGATTAATTGTGGTGAAGAAATAAATTCAGAAAAATTCGGTTCTTATGCGTACAAGGCAGCGGAAATATTTATTGAAAAATATTCTTGGTACTTTATGCCAATTACCGTTCATAAAATTCTTCTTCACGGTAAGGAAATTATAGAAAATGCCTCGGAAAATGCAGCGTTGCCTGTTGGGACATTATCGGAAGAAGCTCAAGAGGCAAGAAATAAGGACTACTTATAAACGATATCGACTTAATTATACCCGGGAAAAAATATTCATATCTGACAGTATATATTTATATATGAACATGTAAAACTTATATATGTTCATATATGTTCATATATAAATAAGATATGAACAGATATAAGTTTTACATGCCCATATATAGAGCATATATAATCATATATGGTTATCTATTGCCATATATGATCAGATCGTATATTATACATGACACAAGATCTGATCATATAAGTTCATATATGGTCAGACATATTATTATGTGTAGCAGATATGACACTATACATAATCGTATCTGGCCTTACATGATCGTATATAAAGAATGTTTGGCCATGTATTATCAGATATAATTATATATGGTCATACATAACTATATCGGCACTGTACATACATGATCATATATGACAAGACGCGATGTATATATGACCAGACTGGGATATAATGATATAAAATGTCCGGGAAAAATATTCATATCTGACAGTATATGAACATATATAAATGAGATATGAACGGATATAAGTTTTACATGCCCATGTATAGAGCATATATAATCATATATGGTTATCTATCGCCATATATGATTCTGATCACCATATATGATTATATATGCTCTATACATGGGCATGTAAAACTTATATCTGTTCATATCTCATTTATATATGTTCATATACTGTCAGATATGAATATTTTTCTCGGACATTTTATATCATCCCGGGAAAAAATATTCATATTTGACAGTATATAAACATATATAAATGAGATATAAACAGATATAAGTTTTACATGCCCATATATAGAGCGTTTATATATATATGTGTGTGTTTTAAGTCCGACAAAGTCCATATTGGCACTTGGCACGCAGTTTAAAAAACTGAAAAATGTATTTAATAATAATTGATATTGTGAAATATTATTAAGCACCCAGATCCACTTCGACCAAAAACGGCATCTCATTGCTTGTGTTATTTTAAATTTTTCTTTTTTTCTAATTTTGCATAAGACACTTAATCTTTTTTAATTGACATATTAATTTTTATCAAATATTTTTATAAACAATGAAATTTTACCTTCGTGAAAAAAACTGTTATATAATATATATTATAGTTCTTATAAATAAATATATTAATCGTATTATTTTGCAAACATAATATCTTATAATTTAAACTGAAAATCATATATAATCATATATGAACTTATATAGTCATATAAGATTATATATGATCAGATCAGATATTGCATCTCATAGTATCCGATAGATGGCATTCGATGGGATCTGTTTCTCGTATTTAAAATTTGACCAACAGTGTTATAAGAATGGTATCAAAAGACACGACAGTCACGACACTGTCTCGCGCTATGAAGCGGCACAATTTTTGTATCAGTTGTATCGTGGAGTCCACTTTTATAATAAAGTGGCACACTTAAAAAATAACTTTTAAAAATATATAACAATGTTCTGAAACTTACTTAAATATATATGTCCAGATTGAACTGTGTCAGTTCGTATCTGATCATACCTGATCATATCTGATCAGATATTAACATATACAATAATACCAGATCATATATCCTCAGATCTGGCCAATTTCCATATCTGACCATATATGGCCAATCATATATGATTATATATGATCATATATGAATATTTTTTCCCGGGTAGTAGAAAATGTAGCCGTTTGTTTACAAATGAAGATGTTATGCATATGATGCTCGTGTCATCCGATCCGTTAATAACTAGTTTAAGAAGTAAACCACATCAAAAAAATTTAGACTTAAGCGATGAGACGCAAGAATTACTTTGCTCTTATACGTAACCCAAGCAGCATTTTTCGGTTAACTTTCCGACTAAGGACTACTTTTTTACTAATCACAACGTTGTAAGCGGTCCAAGAAAGTTATAAAATGTAACTTATAATTACTAACGTTTTTTGGACGTTGTCTTAACGTTAAAATTACGCGCGACGTGCTTTTTTTATCACTTTCCCAACGTCAAATTCGAAACAGTTTAAGTCCTATTACCCGACGTTAAGATATTTAACGTTCGCCTGACGTTATACTCTGCACCACACTTTTCGAGCGACTTCAATACGTAATTCCCAACGTAAACCAACGTTTTGTTATCAAACGTTGTAAAACGCTAACGTTGTGAAACGTCGCCTGTGGTCATTTCTGACTGACGTTAAGGAATCGCGAGAAATGGTAACAAATTCAGCCTAAAACAATGTAGAGCAGATTACTGCTGCGTCAAGTGGGCATCGCCGACGGCAATTCGCGGCGTCGTGCCAGAGATGCAGAGGTGCTGTTTTGCCCGCTGCCTGCGCGCCTGGTGGGGGCACGCACACAGCTGACGGAGCCGTGTACGTGTGCGCTGGGCGCTCGGCGGCGGCTCGGCCAGCTTCGGGCGGGTAGAAGAGCGCAGACATACACTCGGATGTCTCGTTCTTCCGCGAGTCGTAGCATAGCCATAGCCGGTTCATCGAAAGTCGTATGCGTTAGCGCGTCGACTGACTTGGCTCGTCTATTATGTCTCGCGTATCTTTTCTGATGTTGATTTATGAATAAAATATATATATTATAACATTGCAGATGACAATAAAATATCCCTTCCCACACTAGGCGCGATACACTATCGTGTGTCTCTTAATTATTTAAAAGTAATGAAACTAACAACAAAAAAATGTTAGTAAAATTTATTAATTACATAAATGATGTCTAATAAAATTATATTATCTTTATTCTGAAAATAAACTATATAAATTAAGTAAAGAAATAAAAAACAGAAAAAGCGTAAATAATAGAAATCCACTCTTGGCCAATATGTACGCTTTCTTCTAAAAAAATCTTGTTATTAATTTAGAAAAAACGACTTCTGAATTCTTACATTTTTTAAATAAAAATATATTACTATACATTATCAGCACACTGCGTAATTTATATTTCTCTTTACCATATACGATTATATATTTTTTATCCATTTATTTTAATAAATATCTGTACATATTGTTGGAATACATTTACTGACTTAATATGACTCATAAAAATGTAAAATTAAACGATGACTTTCAGTTTTTATTTTATATTTGCGGTTTATTATTAGTAATAAATTAATAAAGAAATGGAAAGTTTTAAAATATTTATTTTCTTTACAATTATTGATCTATATTTATAAAATATGTAATATTAATGTCAGCAATAAATCGTATATTGGTTACCGCTTCTACATGACAATCAATATAAAAGATATTTTATGCTCGTAATCTTGCACTTTTTATTTATCAAAATATTTATCAAATTTTTCAATATGTTATCAGCAATCTTTATAATCTATAAATGCATATTTGGTGTAATAACATGGTCTTTTCATAATAATGTCTGAAAACTGTACTTTGGATTATCTTAAAAATGAGAACTGACTATATTAAGACTGACCTAATTCATATTTATATAACACCTCTATTTCACTATATCAATTATATGATGTTTTAAATCTACATTTTGCATCAAAGACAATAAATATTCCCCAGACCCCTTTGCTTTTTCAACCACGACCATTTCAGTAAGGAAATTTCTTAGTATATCCCACGACTCAAGAACTCTGTCAATACATGAATAACGCGGAAGTCAGCGAGTTTCGCGTAACTTCAAAATTTTATAATTTGTATCTTGAAAACATTCGCAAAATTCATTGAAAATAGCTGAACGCTTTGGACTACTGTTAATATAACTTGCAATTTCTCTCAGAAATTCTTCGCACATATCAGGCATTTTAGAGCACGCATCATACGCAGCTAATGCAGAACAATGGCAAGGACATGAAAATGTTAATAATTTTTTTGCGTTTTGATTCAAGTTTTGTTTTGAAAGATAAATATTTTCCTGTCATAACAGACGTATTGTTGCATGACAGAGCAATAATATTTAAAAATGGAATCTGAAGTTGATGCATTTCAGTTTGAAATGCATTGAATAACTTTTCTGCACTACAATCTTTTGCATCAATATCAATTAACTTTACTAATTGTGACCGAATATCTAAAGTTTCGCGATCAACATATCGAACAAGAAACGTCATCCATTTTAGATTAATTATGTCAGATATTTTGTCAATAAAAACAGAAAATTTCCGGTATTTTGTATGTTATTAAGTCTTAACTAGGTACGAAACCTCCCTGATGTCTCTAAGACTAGTCACATTCACACATACACACAGGTAGAGAGGGTTTGGAGTCGTTAAATACTGTGGGAGTGACGAACCACGGGGTCCTGATCTTTACCTGTGACACTGTCTGAGCTTTGTATATCCATATATTATTGTAAAAATATTAAATGTTCTATTTGTTCGCGATAGTGAAATAGAGGTGTTATATAAATATGAATTAGGTCAGTCTTAATATAGTCAGTTCTCATTTTTAAGATAATCCAAGTACAGCTTTCAGACATTATTATGAAAAGACCATGTTATTACACCAAAATATGCATTTATAGATTATAAAGATTGCTGATAACATATTGAAAATTTGATAAATATTTTGATAAATAAAAAGTGCAAGATTACGAGCATAAAATATCTTTTATATTGATTGTCATGTAGAAACGGTAACCAATATACGATTTATTGCTGACATTAATATTACACATTTTATAAATATAGATCAATAATTGTAAAGAAAATAAATATTTTAAAACTTTCCATTTCTTTATTAATTTATTACTAATAATAAACCGCAAATATAAAATAAAAACTGAAAGTCATCGTTTAATTTTACATTTTTATGAGTCATATTAAGTCAGTAAATGTATTCCAACAATATGTACAGATATTTATTAAAATAAATGGATAAAAAATATATAATCGTATATGGTAAAGAGAAAATATAAATTACGCAGTGTGCTGATAATGTATAGTAATATATTTTATTTAAAAAAAATGTAAGAATTCAGAAGTCGTTTTTCTAAATTAATAACAAGATTTTTTTAGAAGAAAGCGTACATATTGGCCAAGAGTGGATTTCTATTATTTACGCTTTTTCTGTTTTTTATTTCTTTACTTAATTTATATAGTTTATTTCAGAATAAAGATAATATAATTTATTAGACATCATTTATGTAATTAATAAATTTTACTAACATTTTTTGTTGTTAGTTTCATTACTTTTAAATAATTAAGAGACACACGATAGTGTATCGCGCCTAGTGTGGGAAGGGATATTTTATTGTCATCTGCAATGTTATAATATATATATTTATTCATAAATCAACATCAGAAAAGATACGCGAGACATAATAGACGAGCCAAGTCAGTCGACGCGCTAACGCATACGACTTTCGATGAACCGGCTATGGCTATGCTACGACTCGCGGAAGAACGAGACATCCGAGTGTATGTCTGCGCTCTTCTACCCGCCCGAAGCTGGCCGAGCCGCCGCCGAGCGCCCAGCGCACACGTACACGGCTCCGTCAGCTGTGTGCGTGCCCCCACCAGGCGCGCAGGCAGCGGGCAAAACAGCACCATTGGCCGCATTCAGGAAACACAACTGTTGAGTGAGCGGTCAGTGATTCTTTAATATGATTGGTTTTACCTTTGGTTCTACTCCGGATCTAAGTGTAAGAACCAATCATAATGAGCGCTCACTCAACAGTTGTGTTTCCTGAACGCGGCCATTGGCATCTCTGCGTCGTGCGTGAGCTACGAGGACTATGCGACGAATGTTGACGATCCACGGCCGAACCGGTTCATCTCATCTCACGCGGTTATCGTCGCGTCGTCGGGAAGCAACGCGCGCGCGCCGCGTGATTCACAGCTCGAGAGCGCGTTCGCTCGACTGTACGGCTGCCATAACCATGCTCTAGATCACCATAGATGATATTGCATAGGTCGGATTTGGTTAAGATATACGACTCATTCGCAAATCTAGTATAGAATTTTCAACTAATCGATACTTTATCGACATGTTAAGTCAGTTTGGGGCGACCTTGTTAAGACTTTAGTCAATATAGGTACAATTTTGTCTACAGTGGTATACTACTTAGTTTGCAAAAGTCTGAAAAAGTTCATTATTTTATACGAGAAGACAAATCTTAGTAGAATTTATCGCACCTTTTACTACGTAAAGTTTGATATAATGTGGAACGCTGACTTCGCCATTTTCATCCCTCAAAGAGGAAGGCAAATAATCCGCCATTTTCCAGTATATTTAGATTTATATTTTTTAACGTACTTTATTAACAATTTAAAGCATTTATATAATATCTGTTGTTAAGGTTTTGATAACATATTTATCTTAAAAGTAATTTTGATGAAAAAAAAAATTAAAATCTACACTTTGAAAATTTTAGTTATTTATTAGAATATTTAGTAAATTGGAATATTTTAGAAGGGATTCGTGTAATTTCGACCTATCATTTCCACATTTATCAATAAAGTGGGTTTCGTTATACATTTTCAGTGCTGGGTTCGTGTATTTATGGCAAAATTACAATAGTATCAAAGACTGCGCAAACTATATTTTTCCTATAAAGCCATTTTATTTGTGCCAAATTGATAAGTACGTATTATGATACATTTATTACACCAATGCCGTCATATGGTTTGAATGGAAGCACGAAAACTACACCTAAAATGTACGTTGTGAAAAAATAACCTCAGGTCTAGCAGAATGTACTAAATCAAAGTTTACATACCAACGTTAAAACTGGTGGAAAAAATGTAACCTCAATTTAACTTATATAAGTCGGATTCCAACGTTGGTACAACCTAAATTTGATTCCCCAAATTAGTGCAAAAGAGGGTTGAAACGACGTAGCGAAAACGTTGGATACCAACGTTAAGTGTGTTTATCTTAACGTCGGGCGGACGTCAAAATGCTGCTTGGGAAATTAAATGTAAATTGAATTTTTATTTAATTTCAATCAAATACTTGTTCCTATCATTAATTTTTAATAAATATACACTTTTGCAATTTTTATAAGTCAACATTGAAAGGTTCTATTCATGCACAGGATCATTCATTGCATATTTCACAAGTAACATAATTTTTTCCGCGATTCGCGCAAACGGCTCCACTGTGCGCTACGGCCGCAGCATATCCCCTCTAACTGGCTAGTTCGGACACGAACCATTAGCACGGACGCAAACCATGTGCGGTTACCGAGCGAAACGACGTAGTTGATGCGCACTTTCTCAGGCGGCGCGTCGGAAAATGCGACACAGAAAAATTACCGGAAATAAGTTGGCGCTGCAAGTTCATATTTTTTAATAAACTATAGCTCAAACGATTGCTCCCTAATTGCTCCCCTTTTAAAATTATTATTTTTTGAGATATTTAATAAAAACGAAAAATTTCTAATTTTTATTGAAAAACATATTTATAATAACTCTATGCAACTAAATTCGGCATAGAACGATTGCTCCTTCATTGCTCCTTATTGCTCCATCATAATTTTAATGATTTATTGCATTTTTATTGAAAAATTAACAAATTAATCATTTCACAAGTAACGCCGCCGCCGTCACTATCGGCCGCCTATTGTAACTATGGCTCGGCAGCCATGGCGGAAATATTCAAACGTAATATAATAGCTCTATTGTTCATAACTATATCTCAAAGAGTTTAGTCAACATTTCCTATTGATTTTCGGTAGAATAACTATTTCTCGTTTTGCTCTATTGGGATTTTCAATCGCTCCATTCGTATAATTAATTTTGTATGATATTTTAGCAAAGAACTGTTTATTTTCTTGGAAAAGTACATTTCTCACAGTCTTCTGCAAGTTTATCCAACATAAAACGATTGCTCCTTAATTGCCCACCTGTCAGCATTGTGCATGAGCCCTTATTGACGTTAGGCTGAGTTTCCACTGTGCGCGTCACGCGTCGCGTCATCTGTCATTAAAGCCCCTTGCACAATGCCAGGCAACAGGCAATAGGAACAGGGAATAGAAATCAGAAATCATGTATAAATGCAGAATAAACAGTGACACAGGCAATAGACACAGAGTTTCCGTCACGTTGGAAATTTTGTGCCTATTGCCTGTTGCCAACCAATCATAGCATTCAAACTTTTTAGGTTGTAATTAACGATTTTTTGGTTATTTCCTGTTCCTATTGCCTGTTTGTCTGGCACTGTGCAAGGGGCTTAACCAATCTAAACATCCCATTACAAATAATGTAATAAATAAGATGTTTTGATTGGTCGCGACGGATAACGCGATGCGTGACGCGCTCAGTGGAAACTCAGCCTTAGTGCCCATCTACAATAGGTGTTTTAAGCCCTAAGCCTTAAGAAATTGTTCAATCACAATTGAATTTGAAGAGAATAAATTGACTGTGATTGGTCAATTTCTTAGGGCTTAGGGCTTAAAACACCTATTGTAGATGGGCACTTAAGCTTTGTGTCCATATTGCTAGAACTGCGTTCAAGTTTTGGTTTAAGCCAATCAACTTGCAGCTTTTACAGAAAAGCAGCGACGAATAGAGCGATTGAAAATCCCAATAGAGCGAAGCGAGAAATAGTTATTCTACCGAAAATCAATAGGAAATGTTGACTAAACTCTTTGAGATATAGTTATGAACAATAGAGCTATTATATTACGTTTGAATATTTCCGCCAATGGCTGCCGAGCCATAGTTACAATAGGCGGCCGATAGTGGCGGCGGCGGCGTTACTTGTGAAATGATTAATTTGTTAATTTTTCAATAAAAATGCAATAAATCATTAAATTATGATGGAGCAATAAGGAGCAATAAAGGAGCAATCGTTCTATGCCGGATTTAGTTGCATAGAATTATTATAAATATGTTTTTCAATAAAAATTAGAAATTTTTTATTTTATTAAATATTTAAAAAAATAATAATTTTAAAAGGGGAGCAATTGTTGATTCTGAGGGAGCAATTAAGGAGCAATCGTTTGAGCTATAGTTCATTAAAAATATGAACTTGCAGCGCCAACTTATTTCCGGTAGAAAAATTGACGAAAAATGCCGGGATGGCCTCTCTCAGGTTACTCTCTGGTAACACTGACCAAGAGAGATAAATAGAGAAAGAGATAGAAAATGATAAGCACGTGTGCGTATCTTGCAAAATCATTGAAATAGAAAGATTGTTTGAATAAAGAGTAATTAGAGGTGTAACGGAGAAAGAAACTTTAATTGTCGTTTCTCTTGTTACAGGTAAGATTGTAAATATTGTACATAAATTGTTAAAACATTGTAAATAAAATTTATATCTCTTGTTACAGAGCAACACATTGGTATTTTTCTTGGAAAATCCTTAATAATAGAAATCATCTTACAAAATGACAATTTCAGTCAAGTAAAATAATGGATAAATTACAATTTAAATTTATAATAGTCGCTTCTCTAAAAGACGAGAAGTCGGCTACGATAGCCATAATCTCAATTAGAACAGAAGACGGATGACGTGTGTCTTACAAGGAGACCATGGATACATAGCCAACCATATAGAATTAATGTGAAAAACAGAGAATTATTTGAAAGCAAAGAATAGTTTAAAAAAAAGACATCATCAAGAAAAGTGTGGATCTCTATAAAAGAAGAGTTGAAAAAAAATTATATAGATGAGGATGGTAATATACAGTTTGCAGGTGAATACTTACAAGAAATAGAAGAAAAAGACAGAGCTGATATAAGAAAGGATGATTTGAGTAAGATACTAGAAAAATTGGTGGAAACATCACAGAAAAAAAAGAAGGAGAGAAAATTTAAAACAGATTGCAGAGAAGTATATGATGAGAAATTCACTAGTAAGCACTCAAATGCCAAACAATGGATAGAGACATTTGAGAAGGAGTGTACAAGATTTGATATCATAGAAGATGAAATGAAAATAGAGATATTAAGATTGTTTTTAGATAAATCTTGTTCAGACTGGCACTGTGCAACGTTAACGAAGTTGACAGTTACGGCAAAATGGATTGAATGGAAAGATAGATTCCTAGAGACCAGAGTTGCGAAGAATTAATTACTTTTTAATTAATTTCCGTCTTTAGTTGACAATTGATATCAAACAATGTAATTAAAAACTATTTAATTAAAATTGAATTAAGCGGAGTTAATCGAAAGCCGTTTAATTGACGATTGATATGAGCGAATTCAATCGAAGATATTCAATTAACGATTAATTTAAGCAGAATTAATCGAAGATCGTTCGATTGACGATTGATTTAAGCGGAGTTAATCGAAAGTCGTTTAATTGACGATTGATATGAGCGAATTCAATCAAAGATATTCAATTAACGATTAATTTAAGCAGAATTAATCGAAGATCGTTCGATTGACGATTGATTTAAGCGGAGTTAATCGAAAGTCGTTTAATTGACGATTGATATGAGCGAATTCAATCGAAGATCATTCAATTAACGATTAATTTAAGCAGAATTAATCAAAAATCGTTCGATTGACGATTGATTTAAGTGGAGTTAATCCAAAGCCGTTTAATTGACGATTAATGTGAGCGCATTTAATTGAAAAGATTTAATTAACAACTGATTTGTGTGAATTTAAGAATATTTTTCTCCATTGGTTCTGGCAACTCTCTCACATGTAATGTAACAACCATTTTAAAAACTCGTGCGTTATGGCCTTTTATAAACTTTAAACTATCATGTTACTGTAAAACCATTTCTCAATTTTCTATAATTTTGTGCTTAAAATAATAACATAAAATAATAACATAAATTATAAATTATGTTTATGTGATTTTTAGGTTGCACTTTTGAGATTATTATAAGAAATTTTAGTTAAATATCTCATTATATTTTTTAAAAGCGGATTACATCGCTCTATTTTCTAAATTTTAAAAAAAAATATAAATTATTTAATGAAAATAAAGTGACGGCAATTTATTTGCTCTAATAAAAAGAAAAGGCTTATTAGTACCATTATATGATTGAATGGTGACGATTTCTTTGTTATAGGTAATAACAAAAAAGAATATTTTTTACATTACATTATAAAAGAATATGAGCATTATAATGATTGTATAAATATAATTATTTTATACTACAAATCACATAAACATCACATAAACATAATTTATAATTATGTTATTATTTTTAGCACAAAAATTATAGACTCACATTAATCGTCAATTAAACGGCTTTAAATTAACTCCACTTAAATCAATCGTCAATCGAACGATTTTCGATTAATTCTGCTTAAATTAATCGTTAATTGAATGATCTTCGATTGAATTCGCTCATATCAATCGTCAATTAAACGACTTTCGATTAACTCCGCTTAAATCAATCGTCAATCGAACGATCTTCGATTAATTCTGTTTAAATTAATCGTTAATTGAATGATCTTCGATTGAATTCGCTCATATCAATCGTCAATTAAACGACTTTCGATTAACTCCGCTTAATTCAATTTTAATTAAATAGTTTTTAATTATATTTATTTAAAATATTTATTATTAAGTTGATTGAATTATATTTGTTTAAATTAATTATTAATTAAAAAATTGTAATTGATTATAATTCAAACCCTGCTAGAGACCTTTGCTGATAAAGGATGGAGCACGGTAACATATGCTTTGTCATTTAGATATAAAAGAAGGATCTCTTATTGATTATGCAATGAGAAAGGAAAGACTTCTGCTAGATATGAATAAAAATATGGATACGAAAACATTAACGACCTTAATAGCAGTGGAGTGCCAGACTTTATTATGAATAAAATAGATAGAGAAAAATGTGAAGATTCAACAAAACTGTTTAAGGAAATAAGGAGATATGAGAGTTTAGTGAATAAAAAAAGTTTTCTAAAGAAGAAAGAAGAGAAATTTGAAAATAAAAAAGAGACTGAAGAAAAAAGGCTATGCAAGAACTGTGAAAGTTTAAGCAAAGGCATCAGATATCATCCGGAGGAGTCATGCTGGTTTAAGAAGAAAGAAAATAATAAACCTAGCGTTGTAGGAAACAACTCAGTAATAGAGGTAGAATTGAACACAGAGGAAAAAAACTAGATATAACACCATTAGTCAAAATCAAAGTATTACTAGAAGATAAGTTGGAGCGATAGAAGAGATCTATGACTCAGGGTTCTCAGATCTCACTAATAAATTCAAAATTAGTTAGAGTCATAGAAGATAAAGATATAAATGAAATACATTTAAAAACGGCTAATGGTGTGAAAAAAACAAATGGTCTAATAACTATTAAGGTAAAAATCTTTAATATTGAAAAAATAACAGATGTACATATTGTTGAAAGAGATGATTTTGAAGATTTTATTATCGGACTAGACATGATAAAAAAGTTTAAGCTAGTCCAGAATGAAAATTTAGCGATAGAACAAGCGAGAGATATAAATATAAGAACTGTAAACAATATAAACAAAATAAGATTCAGTGAATTTTAATGAACATATAAAAGAAAGTGAATTTGAAATAAAAATAACCACTTGGATATAAATAAAAAGAAAAAGATAGAAAGACTGATAGAAGAATATAAGATGGTGTTTGCAAAGGATAAGTACGACATAGGTACTGTAAAAGATTATGAAGCTCGGATAGATCTATTGATTGATAAATATTGCAGCAAGAGGCCGTATAGATGCACAATAGAAGATAGAAAGGAAATTGAAGAACAAGTTGCAAATCTTTTAAAGAGACACCTCATTAAAGAATCATACAGTCCATTTGCAGCACCAGTAACATTGGCATTTAAAAAAGAGGAAAACAAAAAATCTAGACTTTGCATTGACTTTAGAGACCTAAATAAAATAATAGTACCACAAGCTCAACCATTCCCGATAATAGATGATTTGATAATAAAAACGAGAAACTGCAGATATTTCACAACACTGGATATAAACTCAGCTTTCTGGTCTATTCCACTCCGAATTGAAGACAGAAGTAAAACAGGTTTCATTACACAAGATGGACACTTCTAATGGACCTGCCTACCATTTGGCTTGAAAACATCACCGGCAATTTTTTAACGGATTCTAAGTAGCATCTTAAGAAAACATCGATTAACAGGATTTGCAGTGAACTACATTGATGATATCTTGATATACTCACCGTCGTTTGAGGAACACATGGAACATATAAAACAGGTATTAGAGGCAATAACAAAAGAAGGTTTTAGATTGAAGTTTAAGAAATGCACATTCGCCTCGGATTCAGTAAAATATTTGGGCCATATAATCCAGAACAACTCGGTAAGACCAATTAAAGACAACTTAGCTTCAATTAGAAATTTTTCCACTCCAAAGACACAAAAGGATATAAGACGGTTTTGGGGGAAAATAAATTTTTATCATGAGTACATACCAAGAAGCGCAATAATTTTAGATCCGCTACATAAGCTGTTAAGGAAAAATAAAAAGTATGTATGGTCTGAAGAGTGTGAACAATTATTTAAGAAAATAAAAGAACTCCTGTGCTCCCAACCAATATTAGAGATATTTGATAAAAATCTGCCTATAAAAATTTGCACAGATGCATCATTAGAAGGTATTGGCGCAGTGCTGAAACAAGAGCAACCAGATAAGAAAGAAAAGCCAGTTGCATATTTTTCGAAAAAACTTAATAAAATACAAAAAAGAAAAAAAGCTATATATCTATAGAATGTCTGACAATAAAAGAAGCGGTAAAATACTGGCAACAAAGGCTTATAGGAAGATCCTTCACAGTATACTCAGACCATAAGCCTTTGGAAAATTTAAATATAAAAGCAAGAACAAATGAAGAATTGAGTGATCTAACCTATTATTTATCGCAATATGATTTCAAAATAACATATTTACCAGGGAAAAAGAATTTGGAAGCAGACTGTCTGAGCAGAAACCCAGTGTTGGAAGCAAAAGAGAACAAAGAGGAACTGTTGAGAATAAAAAATTTTTTTCGTAATTTATTGCATATCCCCGCAGGGTTCGCAATCTACTACCAATACTATCCTTCTCCTCTCACTTTAACTCTTTGGACCAACGGCTTAACGTCTCTTTCCGAAAGACGGAGCCCAGTTTTCTCCGCACAAGAGCCTATCTTGCACGGAGGGGCGCAGCTATCGGAAAAAACATTTCCATGCTTCATGGCTCTAGTGGACTTGAACCTGGTTCCTCAGATTACGAGTCTTGCGCTCTACCACTAGACCACACTGCCGCCCTAACTATTGAGAATAGTAAATTTAATAAAAATTGATGATATAAAAAGAGATCAAGAGAAAAACCGGGCAATAAAAAACGAGAGACCAGATATAATAAAAAAAGATGGAATATAAAAATAAATCGAGAGGTCAAGGAAAATACGGGTTAATGTCATACTTGGGACCAGCAACGAAACCGTTTGAAATAATGTCAATAGACACCATTGGCGGCTTCGGAGGATCTAGATCAACGAAGAAATATTTACATCTGCTAGTAGACCATTTTACAAGATATGCTTTTATTTCAACATCAAAGACACAGAGCGCTAATGATTTTATCAAATTAGTGAAAAATGTAACGGAAACAGATGAGATCGGAGTGATCCTCACAGACCAATATCCAGGAATCAACTCAAAGGAATTTAAAGAATTCCTAGAAGAAAATAAGATAGAACTGGTTTTTACTGCAGTAAATACACCTTCCTCCAATGGTTTGAACGAGAGACTAAATCAGACGATAGTGAACAAAATTAGATGTAGAATAAATGAAAGGAAAGAGAAAAAAGCTTAGACAACAGTAGTAAAAGAATGTATTGAAAAATATAACGAGACAGAACACTCAGTAACAGGTTTTGCACCAAAGTATCTGTTAGATGGCACGAACGTTTCTACGGCACCTGATGAAGTAAAAAGAAAAACGGCTAGAAGATTGGACCAAGGATAAAAGATTAGCATTGGAAAGTACTATCAAATCACATGACTACAATAAAAAAACTATTTGATAAAAACCGTAAACAATTAGAATTCAATATAGGAGACAGAGTATATATAAAGAACGGTAATAAACTAAATAGGAAAAAACTAGACGAATTAAGAATAGGACCTTTCGAAATAACAAAAAAAAAATATCAAATACGATCTACAAGATAAACACAGGAAGAAAAAAATCCGAAACAGGCCTATTCCACATTACAAAACTAACACCGACCTGAAATAATAAAGAAGAAGCAAGCAAAGAAGATTTAGAAGAGGATATATAATTCAAGAAGCAGCTATCATTGCGAATTTTCAACTCAAGGGGGGGAGATGTAAAGAAAGGTATTTTCTTCATTTGAACTCGCCGCGCTACAGTAGTTGGTAGTAGGCCGAAGTCGGTAACACTGACCAAGAGAGATAGATAGAGAAAGAGATAGAAATAAAATGATAAGCACGTGTGCGTATCTTGCAAAATTATTGAGATAGAAAGATTGTTTGAATAAAGAATAATTAGAGGTGTAACGGAGAAAGAAACTTTAATTGTCGTTTCTCTTGTTACAGGTAAGATTGTAAATATTGTACATAAATTGTTAAAACATAGTAAATAAAATTTATATCTCTTGTTACAACACATTGGTTTTTTTCTTGGAAAATCCTCAATAATAAAAATCATCTTACATATATACATGTATATACATATATATATATATACTAGCATACCCCGCCGGGCTTCGCCCCGGAGAACATGTGTATTAAGACACGCAAATAGTCTCTCTCTCTCTCTCTCTCTCTCTCTCTCTCTCTCTCTCTCTCTCTCTCTCTCTCTCTCTTCTCTCTCTCTCTCTCTCTCTCTCTCTCTCTCTCTCTCTCTGCTCTCTCTCTCTCTCTCTCTCATCTCTCTCTTCTCTCTCCCTCTCTCTCTCTCTCTCTCTCTCTCTCTCTCTCTCTCTCTCTCTCTCTCTCTCTCTTTCTCTCTCTCCCTCTCTCCATATGCACTATTATAATAAAAAAAAAAACAGTTTGTAGCCTTTTTTTATTTGCTATGATCTCGGTTACAAAAAATTATACACTTTATAGTTCTCCCTGTTGCTGGAAAATTCTACCCCTATTTCATATACTTTTAGTAAAAATTCGGTCAATTATTTCTCGAAAAATTACAAAAATTAAAAAACCGGTTTCCAGAAAATCGGTAAAAAAAACTATACACTCTACCTCTACACTCCCCGGGAAATTCTACCCCTATTTCATATACTTTTAATAAAAATTCGGTCAAATGGTTTTTAATTTGAAAAACTTCTGATACCGGTTTCCAAAAAAATCGATATTAAAAGTACATGAAATTTAATAAAAATTTGGTCAAATGATTTTTAATTTCAAAAATTTCAGTACCGGTTTCCAAAAAAATCGGTAACAAAAAATTATACACTTTATGGCATTTCCCAGAAAATTCAACCCCTGTTTTATATACAATTCTTTGAAATTCCGTCAATTATTTACCGAAAAATTGAAGAAATTAGAAAAATCGGTTTCCAAAAGATCGGTAACGGAAAACTATACACCCTATAGCACTCCCCGGGAAATTCTACCCCTATTTCATATACGTTTGGTAAAAATTCGGTCCATTGGTTTCCGAGATCATAGCGGACAAAAAAAATGCAAACCCTGTTGCTTTATAATAATAGTATATATATATATATATATATATATATATATGTAGGTCCGGAAGTATGTTCCGGGACTTTTATTTTTGGCAGCTATATCGGTATATGCCGGGACATTTGGCAGTTTCCAGGACTGTCCTGGAAAAAATTCATGTCCTACGGCAATTTTCGGGACAGTTTTTAGAATCTGATTACATATATATGCGTTATATTCCAGGACTGTACATTTCAAAAAACGTTTTGGGAAGGACGTGAAAGAATATGTTGAGTGAAGTTTATTATAATACAGTCTTTAATCTCAGAAATATCCTAAGTCGTTACATTCTAAATCGTACCGCTCGCAAAATATTCTAAGTCCCGAAATAGTCAGTTCACGCGGATACGTCTTCACTCTAGCAAGTCGCCGTGTCGAATCTTCGTCTCTCTGTTCCCGGGCTCTCGCGATCGTTTTCTCCTCTCCGGACTTCGTGTCTTTCGAGGAGTCGCTCGTCACGTTTCGGTCGATTTGTGTTGTTAATTATTGTTTGAGTCATGCCTGTAACCTTCTCGCTTATCGTTACCTATATTTGTGTTTTCCCTATCTAACGTCTTTCCCTATTTTTCGACCTCGCTATTATTACTTATTTTCGATTCGAGCTGTTGCGGCGGCCAAGTATATAGCGATATAATCGCCACAACGTAAACAGTCCCGGAACATACCTCTGGACCCATATATATGTATATATGTTATAGTCAAAGCCCGAAACGCAGGCATTCCTAGGATTGACTAGTCAATCCTGGGGAACAACCAAGCGTCTTGGTCAAAGCCCGAAATAAGTTTTGCGTTTCGGCTTTTAACTAGTCAATCCTAGGAATAACTAATACGGCTGGTTAAAGTCAGAAACTAAAGAAAAATCACTTCGGCATTTGACTAGTCAATCCTAGAAATAACTAATACGGCTGGTCAAAGTTAGAAACTAAAGAAAAATCACTTCGGACTTTGACCAGTCAATCCTAGGTGTGGCTTAGTTTGGACTGTGTGACTGTTAACAAATAAAATCAAGTTTTTTTTTACTAAATTAAGTTCTTATTGTTATTAATGCCCCGCGACGCGAGATATTAAACGTTAAAGTTGATTCCTGTCATACCGACGAGCTGTAGCGACTACTGGCGACTACGAACATGCCCTGTGGCCACATACGCATGTTCAGTGGCCGCACGCGCATGCAAAACTGCGCAAATTTTAAATGAATCAATTGTGCAGAATAACCCAAGCATCTCGATTCAAGCAGTTAAGTCTCACGCTGGGAGTTTCATTAGTTTAATTATGCGTGGGAAACACACACACACACACGGGGGGGTGCGAGGGGGGCCTTTGGCCCCCCCTCCCCCGCACCCACCCCGTCGGTAGGCAGCGTGGACCTCGCTTTACAACATAAAGTACATGCTAAGTTGTAAAACGAAATTATAAAGTACCGAAGAAATAACAGCTGAAGCCGAGAGAACCGTTTTTGAAAATAGTTATTACCAAGCCGCCGCAAAAGCACAGGCAATAATCAGTAGGCAATAAGCAGCGAATAACGCAGAGGATCCTCCGGCAGAACAAGAGATCCAAAAAAACGGCAGAAACAACGATCCGAGAAGAGTCAAACTAAAACTTCCGGTAATAAAGCTTCCCGAATTTTGAGGGGAATATACTAAATGGCTATTCTTCAAAAACAGCTTTGAGACGACGATCCATCTTGATGAGGATCTCACGCAGACACAAAAGCACCAATACTTGATCGGTATACTGCAAGGAGAAGCGCGGCAGGCGATTCAAGGATTCACCATCTCGGAAGAAAACTACGGCAAAGCGTGGCAATTGCTTAAAGACACATATGATAACCAGATGATGATCATCGAAACGCATCTAGACGAAATGCTGCAATTTCCGGCTATCACAAAGGAGAACAAAACGGACTCCATAAGGCAATTTATCTGGCACATACAGACACATTAAATCACCAGAAGCGCTGAATCAACTAGTAGGAGAATGGGAAACCATTATAATACATCTAGCTAAAAAACGGTTGGATTTCGCAGAGCAGCGCGATTGGCAAACAGTGGTAAAGGACAAAACACCGGACAATATGCTGACATTAGAAGAATTTATCAAGTTTCTGACAGGTCGCTGCCACATGCTAAGAGTATTCCAAAACACGAAGGAAAAATCAGCGTCACAAAAGCCAACTACACAGAAAAAAGGGGAAAAACGGGCATCCCTTGCTGTAACAGCAGCTAGTTGCAAAATTTGTGCAGCCGGTCTTTAAAGTTTAAATGCGAAGAATTACTCAAGTTGCCAATAGCAGACAGATTCAAATTGGTAAAAGAAAAGCAACTATGTACGAACTGTCTCAACACAGGACATTACGCGAAGAGTTGCAGATCATCGACATGCAAAAAATGCTCAAATCGACATAATACTATCTTACATCGAGAGTCGGAAGAGCAATCGACGGATGCACCAGTGGTGACGCACTGCTTACAGAAGCCAGTCATAAAGGAAACGCAGATTTCAACGACTTTCAATAAGTAAGAAGAACCAAGGGGCATTTTTTACGCACAGAGATCAGCTTCTCGTGTGATTTTGTCCACCGCTAAAGTTTACGTGCAAGGAAATGATGGCAGTCGACAATCTTGTCGCGCATTACTCGACCCGGGTTCACAGTCAAATCTCATAACCGAGAAATTAGCGCGAAAGCTCAAGTTACAATATCGATCAGAGGATCGGGCTATTTCAGGCATTAGTCAAACGAAGACAACCATCAGAAAGGTCACTGAGATACAACTCTCGTCTTATAACTTATAACTATAACAACTTCGAAACAACACTAGAATATATATGCCTCGTGTTACCCTCAATTATAGAAGATTTGCCTTAGAGCAAAATTGACGTGAAGAATATAGTCTTACCGAAAGATATCCAGCTAGCAGACCCTGTCTTCGAAGAACCAGGATTCATAGATCTATTGATAGGAGCAGCGTTATACTGGAAAATAGTAATAGGTACGCCGAGAAATCGAATCGAAGGACAACCCGTGTTGCAGAACACGCTATTAGGGTGGATAATTGGAGGAGAAATGAACGAGTCAAACTCCCTCACGCAATCAACCTGCCTAGCCATATCAAATGTTGAATTGAGCGAGCAAGTCGAACGTTTCTGGAAGCGAGAGACTTTCCCAGATACGCCACACTACACGAAAGAAGAGCTAGCATGCGAGACGATGTTCATAGAGACAGTCAAAAGAGATGAATCGGGGCGATTTATCGTTCGCTTACCAATACGCGAGGACGTTAAGCTCGGAGACTCAAGGGATACAGCATATAGACGCCTTATCTCACTAGACGCATGGCAAAAGATCCTGAGTTGAAAGCGAGCTACGTGAAATTCATGGAAGATTACATACAACAGGGACATGTGTCCTGGATTAAGGACGACGAAGGACACGAGACATAGCAATATTTCTTGCCGCACCAACCTGTCATACGACCGGAAAGTATAACAACCAAACTCCGAGTTGTATTTGACGCGTCCGCCAAAACGACGTTAGGAACAAGTCTTAATGATAAGTTATTAAATGGACCAAACCTGCAAAGAGAACTCATTTTTATTATTCTTCGTTTCAGAACACATGAGTTTGTGGTAACCGCAGATGTGGCGGCCATGTTCAGACAGATCGTCGTTGACAAGAAAGATCGTGGCAGTGCGCAGTGTTCTTGGCGATCAAATGCCTTCATGCCTTCAATATAACACGTGTGTTATATTGCATTTATATTGTTGAGTAGGAAATTACGACTAACCTGTACGTTACATGTTGCATTGTGTTTGCTGGGTTGCAATAATTTCTTGATTTGAGAACATTGTAATTTGTGGTACTATTTCGTAGATATTTCTACAAAAAAATAAATATTTCAACAAAAATGTACAAATTTCTATTTCTAGTTAAATTTTGCAGTTATTCATAGAAATTTTTTCCGCCAGGGTAGCCAAGGAAAACAGAGAGAAGAGCCTGAAGCAGCGATCGCTATTCTGGAGGACACCTGCATGGACGATGTTATAACAGGCGCGAAAAAATTAGAAGATGCTATTAAGCTACAAAAAGATCTCGCGAAAATGCTGATGCAAGGTCAGTTTCCTCTAAGGAAGTGGAGATCAAATGACCGGCGAGTTCTACGTACAGCATCTATCCGAAGAAAGCAAAACGGACACGATGCTCGTCATCGACAAAGAAGGACCCTTAAAGACTCCTGGATTGCTGTGGAATTCTACCGAGGATTGCCTACAGTACGAGATTCAGATCTCAAACGCTCAGATTATTACAAAGCGCGTTTTATTGTCTAAAATCGCTCAAGTCTTTGATCCCTTAGGACTCATAGCACCATTGCTAATTAACGGCAAAATCATCATGCAGCGACTTTGGCAACAAGACCTCGAGTGGGACCGACCGGTTCCAAAAGAGCTTCTAGCTGAATGGGAAGCGTATATACTACACATCATTACCGAAGATCAACGAGTTACGAATTCCTAGAAACATTGCTCCAGCACGCGTATCAGAGAAATTCGATGTGTTTGAATTTTGCGACGCTTCAGAGAAAGCTTTTGGAGCGTGTCTCTACGCAGTAAGTGTCAACGGTGAAGGCAAAGTTAGCTCACATCTTATCTGCTCAAAGTCAAGGGTAGCTCCTTTAAAAACGATCTCACTGCCTAGGTTAGAACTTGAGGCAGCCCTTCTGCTTGCTAGGTTAAACGAGACAACAAGAAAATCATTTGGTAACAGCATCGGAGAAACTACGCTGTCGAGCGATAGCACTATTGTGCTAGGGTGGATTAAACTTCAGCCCAATAAACTTAAGACTTTTGTAATTAACCGAGTATCAAGAATAGAAGATTTGACAGAAGGAATTGCTTGGAATCATGTGCCTTCTGAAGAAAACCCAACTGACATGTTGTCGAGGGGTGTTAGCGCAGATACACTGGCAGTCAATCGACTTTGGTGGCACGGACCGCATTGGCTCATGAGTAATCATCGAAGATCCGAGAGATTGAAGAAACCAGAAGAAAACTTACCCAAACTAAAGACGGCGACGAACGTTAAAGATAAGCGAATCAAAGGACATACTGAGGAGAATTTCAAAGTATGGAAAACTCAAGAGAGTTATAGCTTATTGTTTGAGATTCAAAGTAAATTGCAGTGGAGTCAATAAGTATGGAACGCCGTTTTACTTTTTAATAGCATAAATAATATTCTACATAATATAAAAGTTTCAAAAAATAATGTCTTGAGAAAAATAGCTATTTGTACTAATGAATTAAATTTATGTCAAACATAATAAAAATTGGATAAATTAAAATTATGTCAGGACATAATAAAAATTCGGAATTATTTTTATGTCCTGACATAATTTTAATTTCACGAAATAAAATTATGTCTGGACATATATAAAATATAATTTAATTTCAAATTTTTATCACGTTCCGACATAATTTTATACATCCAATTTTTATTATGTTTGACATAATTTTAATTTGATGAATTAAAATTATGTCGAGACATAATAAAAATTGAATGAATTAAAATTATGTTGAGACATCATAAAAATTGTATGAATTAAAATTATGTCGACATCATAAAAATTGTATGAATTAAAATTATGTCGATACGTAAAAATAATTCCGAATTTTTATGATGTGTCGACAAAATTTTAATTCATTCAATTTTTATGATGTCTTGACATAATTTTAATTCATTCAATTTTTATGATGTTTCAATTTTTATGACATCTCGACATAATTTTAATTCATTCAATTTTTATGATGTCTCGACATAATTTTAATTCATTCAATTTTTATGATGTCGACATCATTTTAATTCATACAATTTTTATGATGTCGACATAATTTTAATTCATACAATTTTTATGATGTTTCGACATAATTTTAATTCATTCAATTTTTATGATGTCTGAATTTTTATGATGTCTGAATTTTTATGATGTCTGAATTTTTATGATGTCTCAATTTTTATGATGTCTCAATTTTTATGGTGTCCGAATTTTTATGATGTTTGAATTTTTATGATGTCTCAATTTTTATGATGTCTCAATTTTTATGATGTCTGAATTTTTATGATGTCTCAATTTTTATGATGTCGCGACATAATTTTAATTTCGGAGCTGGTGATTTTCATCCCACAATATTGGCAGCATTGTGTAAGTAGTGCCAACAGTTCTTACAGCTTGAAATCGATGTCTACGTGTCCCAGGTCGGCGATGACGACGTCCAGATAGTGCGCTGCGTAGTTTTCGGTATCTAGGTGTATTAATACCTTGAATTCGATGTCTGCGTGTCCCAGGTTGCCGACGACGAGGTCCAGATAGTGCGCTCCGTAGTTTTCGGTGTCTAGGTGTATTAATACCTTGAATTCGATGTCTACGTGTCCCAGGTTGCCGACGACGAGGTCCAGATAGTGCGCTCCGTAGTTTTCGGTGTCTAGGTGTATTCATACTTTAAATTCGATGTCTACGTGTCCAAGGTTTTCGATGACGACGTCCAGATAATGCGCTCCGTAGTTCTCGGTGTCTAGGTGTATTAATACCTTGAATTCGATGTCTACGTGTCCCAGGTTGCCGATGACGACGTCCAGATAATGCGCTCCGTAGTTTTCGGTGTCTAGGTGTATTCATACTTTGAATTCGATGTCTACGTGTTCTAGGTTGCCGATGACAAGGTCTAGATAGTGCGCTCCGTAGTTTTCTAGGATGTAGGTGTCTCTGTAGGTGTCTAAGTGTATTAATAACTTTGAATCCAAATCTAGGACACGTAGATATCGAATTCAAGGAATTGTTTTAACAACTAGACACCGGAAACTACGGAGCGCACTGCCTAGGTTCCGTCATCGACCTGGAATACATAGATATTACGTATAAAAATAATTAATTAAAATAAAATAAATAAATTTTTCTTGTAAAAAAACTTGGCGCTGCTTTTTGACTCCCGTTGCATACTTCCCTAAATTATTTTTTTATTTAATCAAAAATTTTGGGCTTTATTAAATTCAATCCAAATTTTAATACTTTATTAAATTTCAAGGTCTAGCAGCGCCAAGTTTTTTTTAAATAAAAATTTATTTATTTTATTTTAATTAAATATTTTTATTTTGTACTGTTATCTTTTTAATTCTTTGTGATTAAAATAATTTTTTGTAATATTATAATTTTGTTAAATATAATGTACATAAAGTTAAAAATATATATATCTATGTCTTATAATCGCAATCGAAAGCTTGTATTCACATAATATAATAAAAGTGCCGTTAGATTTGTTTCTGATTAATTAAAAAGCACCATTAACTAAAAACTTACAATTAGAGTTAAATATATATAATTTTCCTATATCTATGTATTCCAGGTCGATGACGGAACCTAGGCAGTGCGCTCCGTAGTTTTCGGTGTCTAGTTGTTAGAACAAATCCTCGAATTCGATACCTACGTGTCCTAGATTTGAATTCAAAGTTATTAATACACCTAGACACCGAAAACTACGGAGCGCATTATCTGGACGTTGTCATCGGCAACCTGGGACACGTAGACATCGAATTCAAGGTATTAATACACCTAGACACCGAAAACTACGAAGCGCATTATCTAGACGTCGTCATCGGCAACCTGGGACACGTAGACATCGAATTCAAAGTATGAATACACCTGGACACCGAAAACTACGGAGCGCACTATCTGGACCTCGTCGTCGGCAACCTGGGACACGTAGACATCAAATTCAAGGTATTAATACACCTAGACACCGAAAACTACGGAGCGCATTATCTGGACGCCGTCATCGGCAACCTGGGACACGTGACATCGAATTCAAGGTATTAGTACACCTAGACACCGAAAACTACGGAGCGCACTATCTGGACCTCGTCGTCGACAACCTGGGACACGTAGACATCGAATTCAAGGTATTAATACACTTAGACACCGAAAACTACGGAGCGCATTATCTGGACGTCGTAATCGGCGACCTGGGACACGTAGACATCGAATTCAAGCTGTGAGAACTGTTGACGCTACTTACACAATGCTGCCAATATTGTGGGATGAAAATCACCAGCTCCGGAATTAAAATTATGTCGCGACATCATAAAAATTGAGACATCATAAAAATGAGACATCATAAAATAATAAATTGAGACATCATAAAATTCAGACATCATAAAAATTGAGACATCATAAAAATTCAGACATCATAAAAATTCAGACATCATAAAAGACATTAAAATTGAGACATCATAAAATTCAGACATCATAAAAATTCAGACATCATAAAAATTCGGACATCATAAAAATTGAGACATTATAAAAATTGAATGAATTAAAATTTTGTCGAGACATCATAAAAATTGTATGAATTAAAATTATGTCGACATCATAAAAATTATATGAATTAAAATGATGTCGACATCATAAAAATTGAATGAATTAAAATTATGTCGAGACATCATAAAAATTGAATGAATTAAAATTATGTCGAGATGTCATAAAAATTGAAACATCATAAAAATTGAATAAATTAAAATTATGTCGAGACATCATAAAATTGTATGAATTAAAATTATGTCGACACATCATAAAAATTCGGAATTATTTTTACGTAGCGACATAATTTTAATTTATTCAATTTTTATGATGTCGACATAATTTTAATTCATACAATTTTTATGATGTCTCGACATAATTTTAATTCATACAATTTTTATTATGTCTCGACATAATTTTAATTCATTCAATTTTTATGATGTCGACATCATTTTAATTCGTACAATTTTTATGATGTCTCGACATAATTTTAATTCATCTAATTTTTATGATGTCCAGACATAATTTTAATTCGTGAAATTAAAATTATGTTAGGACATAAAAATAATTCCGAATTTTTATTATGTCCCGACATAATTTTAATTTATGCAATTTTTATTATGTTTGACATAAATTTAATTCATTAGTAAAAATAGCTATTTTTCTCAAGACAATTATTTTTTGAAACTTTTATATTGTATAGATTATTATTTATGCTATTGAAAAGTAAAACGGTGTGCCATGCAATTTTATTATGTATATCAAATTTTAATTCGTTGAATTAAAATTATGTCGTGACATCATAAAAAATTGGTTGAATTAAAATGATATCGACACGTAAAAATAATTCCGAATTTTTATGATGTCTTGACATAATTTTAATTCATTGTAATTTTTTTTAAGACTATTATTTTTTGATCTTTTATATTGAATGGAATATTTATTATGCTATTAAAAAGTAAAACGGCTTGCCGTACAATTTTTATTATGTTCCGATATAATTTTAATTGGATGAATTACTATGATGTCGGAACATAATAAAAATTCGGAATTATTTTTATGTCCCGACATAATTTTAATTCGTCCAATTTTTATTATGTTCGACATAATTTAAAATCATTAGTAAGAATCGCTATTTTTTTAGAACAATTATTTTGGAAACTTTTATATTGTGTAGAATATTATTGATGCCATTAAAAAGTAAAACGGCGTGCCATAAATAAGGGTGGACCACTATCAGTCGAGGAGTTGCAGCAAGCGGAGCAGACGATCGTCAAAATGACGTAACGAGAGGCGTTCCATGAAGAGATAGAGAATTTACAAAAGGAGCGCGAAATATCACGAAAGAGCAAGTTACGGGGGTTAGACCCATTCCTGGTCGGCGATGGATTGATTCGAGTAGGAGGAAGGCTCCGGCATGTAAGTCTGTCAATGGAGTGAAAGCATCCGATGGTTTTACCTACAAAACATGTAATAACTGGATCCATTATCGGTGAGGAGCACGTCAGACTGCATCATTGTCCGCAAGAACAGCTGCTTAGCGCGGTGCGACATCGTTTTTGGCCGATTAGTGGTCAAAGAGAAGTCAGGAAAGTAATTAAAAATTGCTTAAACTGCTACCGATTCAAACCGGCAATCCTAGACATCAAGATGAGTGACTTGCCTAAGGAGCGTGTCAGTGCTTACGCCAGGCCATTTATTTGCACAAGAATAGACTACGCAGGCCTTCTGCAAGTGCGAGAGAGCAGGCGTTGAGGAAGAGTCAATGTATCGAAAGGTTACGTGGCCGTATTCACGTGCCTCAGCACAAAGGCAGTACATTTGGAGCTGGTATTTGACCTTACCACAGAAGCCTCTTTAGCGGCGATGAGTTGTTTTACAGCAAGACAAGGACTGTGTTCTCAAATTTTCTCTGACAATGAAACGAACTTCGTGGGAGCAGCCCGCGAACTGAAGGAGATTTTCGCCTTTTTAGAAAAGAAAAAGCGCGAGATCGAGACAAGCCTAGCTCAACAGCGCATCGTATGAAACTTTAACCTTCCGCGAGCACCTCACTTTGGAGGCATTTGGGAGGCGGCCGTTAAGATAACCCTTACGAAAAAGTAGTACTAGCAATCAGTACTCAGTACTGAGTGATCAGTACTCGTAGTATATTAGAGAGTATTAGTATGTTAATACTCATGAATACTGCAGAATGGTCAGTACTGTGTCTGTAAGTGCTTACAGTACTGGCAGTACTACAAGCAATAATACTCATTAGTACTTCAAAGTATTGAAGTGGTCAGTACTTTATCAGATTAATATTCGGAGTACTATCATGATAGTACTGCCAGTACTGTAAGAACTAATAGGCACAGTACTGACCATTCTGCAATATTTACGAGTATTAACATACTAATACTGTCAATACTACGAGTATGATCACTCAGTACTGAGTACTAATTGCTATTACTACTTTTTCGTAACGTATCTTAGAAATACTAAATTAATAAAGAACTAATAGGCACAATACTGACCATTCTGCAATATTTATGAGTATTAACATACTAATACTGTCAATACTACAAGTGCTGATCACTCAGTACTGAGTACTAATTGCTATTACTACTTTTTCGTAACGTATCTTAGAAATACTAAATAATAAAATACTAAATTAACACACTAAACTATCAATATCATCTTTGTGGCGGTCACGCCACCAGTGATACACGCCCGCGCGGAAACACTAGTAAAATGGGCAGTTTGCATCGACGCCGCTAAGCGTGGCCTCGCCCAAGCATTCTCTCGAGTTCAAGATTCTGCACCGACTTGTATAAGAGGAGACCCCCTACGGGACCAAATCAGATATTTTCGGGCGCTAGTCGCCTAAGGCAAGAGTTCCTAAACTCTAAGCCTACAATTACACTTTTTGTTCTATTTGGATAGTACTGCGCAAGTACTGCGCCTGTGCCACACGTTAGTATCCCACGAGTATTCAAGAAGTACTAAAAGAGTACTAGAGGAAGTATTGGAGGGAGTACTGGGGGGAGTACTGGGAGAGTACTGAGGGAGTACTGGAGAAAGTACTGGAGGGAATACTGGGGGAGTACTAAAAAAAGTACTGAAGGGAGTACTGAATGAGTATTGGATGAGTACTGGATGAGTACTGGGAAGGAGTACTGACGAAGTCAGTATGGTCGAATTTAGTAGTACTTTGAGTACTTATGTTTTCACCAATACTTTTTCCAGTATTAAAACCAGTACTACTTTTTCATAAGGAACTAAGCGGCATTTGTACACAGTTACACAAGGCAAGGTGCTTACTTTCGAGGAATATTGTACTTTGCTGACAGAAATTGTAGTAATCCTCAACTCGAGGCCCCTTACCTCCCTTATCCAAAGATCCCAATAATTTTGACGTATTAACCCATTGGCTGTGTAAGAGAATTTTACTATTTGGGCCAAAAGTGTGTTGAAAAAAAAGTTTATCGGATTATTATGAAACTTGATACCCTTATGTTTTTTTGGGTCTCTGAATCCGATATGATGTCAGATTTTCAAAAATTCTAAATGGCGGATCCAATATGGCGGATCAAAATTACAAAAAATGGTTTGATTTTCATGAAATTTGGTGGTACCCTTATTTTTTTGGGTCTCTGAATCCGAATATAATGTCAGATTTTCAAAATTCAAAATGACGGATCTAATATGGCGGATCAAAATTACAAAAAATGGTCTGATTTTCATGAAATTTGGTACCCTTATATTCTAGGTAATGTCTAAATTTTACCACCGCACGGCTCTGACACGACACAAACATCTAACGAAGTATGCCGTTTAAACGAATATTTTATATTGTATCGTTTGATACCGACGCACAAATATTTTTTAGATTCGGCGTAGTTAGGGCATTATGCCTGACTAATATATTTGTGAGAGGTGTATTTGCGCTTGAAAAGGACCGGATCCACGGTCGAAACGTAGCGTTTTAGATCAATAAAATTTGGCTAGTTGGGTCGCTTACAATATCTCTGTTACTTTTTATTCTAGGTAAGTTGTAATTTTGGAATTTTTATATTATATTAAGATCTGCAATCTAAAATACTTAAAGAATCCAAGTTTAATAGATATCAATACATTTTTTATAATTTTAAAGCGCCATATTGCATCCGCCATTTTTTAATTTTGATGACATATTTGGATTCAGAGACCCAAAAAACATAAGGGTACCAAATTTCATAAAAATCAGACCATTTTTTGTAATTTTGATGCGCCATATTGGATCCGCCATTTAAAATTTTGAAAATTTGACATCATATTTGGATTCAGAGACCCAAAAGACATAAGGCTACACAATTTCATGTAAATCTACCAACTTTTTTATTTTTGATCCGTCATATTGAATCCGCCATTTTGAATTTTGAAAATCTGACTTTATATTCAGATTCAGAAATCCAAAAAATATAAAAATACCAAATTTCATGAAAGTCAAACCTTTTGTGTAATTTTGATCCGCCATATTGGATCCGCCATTTGAATTTTGTACATCTGACTTCGGATTCGTAATCAGCGACCCCAGAAACTCCCGAGTAACAAGTTTCAAGCAAATTCAAAAAGTTTTACTTTGTTTTTTCTACGTTGCGGCTATAGCCATCATACACACTCTTGGCCACTTTTGTTTTTTGCGGCTATAGCCGTCATACACAGTCAACGGGTTAACCCCGTCCCACTTCCTGGTATGCGATTCACTAGTACAACTGGTCGAGAATATTATTTAGAAACACCAGATAACCGATTGTCTCGGTGAAAACACATATGCAAGGTGCGACAGCAGTTCTGGAGCCGATGGAAGTCAGAATACCTGCAAGAACTTCAAAAGCGAAACAAGTGGACCGAGTCCGGCGAGAACATCAAGATGAACACTATCGTGTTGTTGAAGGAAGACCATGTGCCCTCCTTTCAATGGTTGATGAGTAGAGTTACTAATTGTAAGCTATATTCTGGTAAGACGGAGTAGTGCGAGTGGTCGCGGTAAAAACTAAAAACGGAGAGTTTAAAAGAGCGGTGAGAAAACTGTGCCCGATTCCGGTAGAAGATTCTACTATCGATTAAATAACGCGAGAAAGTGTAATCCGAAAGATTAAAAGACTGAAAAGATTGTTTGCGCAGTTTAGATCATTATAGGTTTAAGACATTATACGTTTAAGAATAAGTAAAGCTCAGTTTCACATATTTTATTCTGTTCATTTATCGTGAGGCGAAAGACAGATTGCTTAATTGTTCTGTAGCCTAAAAAGAAGTTTATTTGAGTTCTAAAATTAATATGTTTCAATTTGAGTTGAATTTTTGTACTGTATTTACAAGATTGTATTTTGAAAGGTAATCCTTCCAAGGGAGGCGGCATGTTAGCGCTCTCGATCCCTCTATCGATAGATAGGAGCGCGCAAGCTATCGACTCGCGAATCGAAGTGTAGTTGAGTCGAGTAAGAGAGGTGAAGTTGATGTAATGTAAGAAACTTAGTATGGAACTTAGTATGTCATTACTGACACCCAAACAAGAGATTAAAATTTTTTGCAGCTTTGTCCTAATTAGTCGATTTATTTGTTATTTTTAACGACGTGCCGACTGGACATTATACTTTGGAAAACATTATTTTGTATATCTATATCATCGCAGCAGTGTTGAGTGAACCTTGCGTTGTATTGCTGGCAAAGATATGTCTTGCGAATGTCATGATTTTGCTTCGCCAAATGCCTGCTTATTGTATTAGCAACTCAATCCTTAATTAGCTTATATTAACATATATAAACCTTAGCACCCAAAGCATGTACTTACGAGTTAGCCTTACCATTATGCGCTGCCTAGCGGCGTCGTTGCAAACTAGCACGGAAAGGTGCATCTTAATTAAAATATTTTATAATATTTCAAAAATATTTAAAAAAAAAAGATTATAAAACCAATAATAAATAAATTTAAAATATTTTTTTAAACATTTTGAAACGAGATTATAAAACAATAATATGTAGATATAATTAATATTTCAAAAATATATTTCGAATATTTAAGAAAATATTGTCTGGGTGATAAAGAAGAACATTTTTAAAAATATTTTAAAAAAATTCTTAAAATATTTTTAAAAATGTTACCACAAAAATTTTTTAAACCGTTTTAAAATATTCCTAAAATCACTTAAAAATGTTTTTTGCAATATTTTTACAGAAATGTTTAGAAATACTTTTTGAAAACATTTTGTGCTGTATAGGCTGATTATATGGTCTCTAGACAAGTATATATACGTGATAAATTTTCAAAATTGTTTATTTCGAAAATAAAGCTTTTTACGAAAAAAATTATCCTACAATTTCGATTTGTTTTGGCATGAGGAATCATCTCGTCGCTTGTACTACGATTTCGCACTCACCCTGTATATTACAGTAGCTTTAAAAAATGTTTGAAAACGTTTGACGCTTTTTAAAATATTAAAATATTATGTAATTTTTTAACGGCAATAACTGTCAATTATGTAACAATTATTCTGTAAATTAGGTTTCTTACTAGGTCACAGTGTCCTTTATATACTTTCGACATTACTGACAAGAATTTTATACACGGAATCCGAGAAGACTAAGACATTAAGTAAAGTTCAAATAGGACTACCTCATCGTGTTAATTATATGGTTGATCTAGACACATATTACGTTCCAATTTTTATACACAGCGCCATATGCGATTTTTCTTACACAGTCTTACTAGTAGTATTCGATGTTCTGTATCTAACACTTGTCGAATACTGCTGCGGTTTGTTCGCGGCTTTGAGGTGAGTCTAATAAACGATCATGGTTTAAGTGCATGGATTCTATAAAGATGCCACGCGAATAATGGGATAGTTTATTTGTTGCGGAAATACTTTTATTCCAAGAGGCGTCATTAAAAAATTTTTTTGATAATATTGAGCTTAGATACCGGTTGGAAACCGCGTTAGTCCTCAAAAACGACAGATTGACGATGACGACTGCAAAAGATAAATCTTATGCGAATATCGCGTACAGTATTCGCAGACACACGGAAACGATGCAGTGAGTATACGGTTGAACGCTTGGCATTATTATCTTTGTACAAGCAACAAAGTAACAAATGATATGTTTGTGTATATTATATTAGATTTGTTGCCGTCATAGAATCAGTATATAGCTTACCTCTCTTTATACATATTGGACTGACCGTACTTATTTTAAGTGTCCTGGGATATCAGGTATATCTGATGAAATTCTCACAAAATTTTAATAGTTTTTGGATGTGCTTTTACATCGCATGTATAAATTAATAAAATATTTAGTAAAGCTAATTTATTTAACTATATTTACTATATTTCATTAATTATATATCTTGTCTTTTTGTCGTGTAGGTGATAACCAACACAGAAAATATTAATCGCCTTTTAAAACCCACTGCTTATCTAAACGGACTTTTAATTAACGTTTTCTTCGAAAACTGGCAGGGTCAGAAAATCATAGATTCCAGCGAGAAAGTGTTTAAATCTGCGTACGTTTTGTATAATATAAGCAGTAGTTTGCTAAATCATATAATCCATGAAAGCATAACAAAATAGCAAGCGGATAAATAAATAATGAAATTTTAAAATTTCTTCCAAAAATTGTAGGTATAATTCAGAGTGGTACAATATGCCAATAGCAGCGAGGAAGCTTCTTATAATGATGATGATAAGAAGTGAGAGGCCATCAATACTAAGAATGGGTAAAATCATTGTACTGTCATATGTAACTTTCAATACGGTAAGTGTAATTGTTTTATAGAATTTATATGTGCAATTACCATAGACGTATATAATAGACTGAGCATTCCTATTGGAGAGCTGTAGAGAAGATATCAAAAACATAGATATGTTTGCTGAGACGCTTTTCTTGTCTAATTGTGTAGTTGGTGTGAAGAAGGTAAGGTGGATGTTGTGTGAGCGTGTTAACATGTGCGCGCGTCCCCATAGGTAGCGCGCATTACCTAGCTGCGCAGTCCGATGCGCAGACGTCTTGATGCGGGCGACACGCGAGTCGCCAGGGAGCATTGTGCAAGCAACCGTGCCACGTATTACACGTACAATATAAAGTGTTCTAAAAGAAGATGCAGTGTACATTCATTACCCGCTTTTCCTTACCATTTACTGGATCCACACCAGTACATGTGCGGCTTGCCTCTGAAAGGCGGCACATACACAACAATTGGCGACGAGGACGGTCTAATTCAGCGATCAAAAAGTGTCTCAAGATTGCAATTTTCCAGTACCGCGACAATTACGCGCGGTTATTTTGGGAGACACACGTGGCACGAACGCAAATTCTCGTACGTTCAAGAAGTGAAGAACGTACTGAAAACTTTCGCGAAAGATAAGTACAATGGCACATGCACCGAATACGTTTACAATCGAGCCTTTCGATCCTACGGTAGGACAGTTTTCGAAGTGGCAAATGCGTTTGGAAGGTGCATTCAAGATTTTCACTATCGCGAACGCAGATCGCGTACCGTATCTCCTGCATTATGTAGGCCCTACAGCATTCGGAATGCTAGCGGACAGATTGAGTCCAAACAATCCGTATACGACGGATTATGAAGACATTATAAAAACATTAAAAGATTTTTACGAACCAACCCCACTCGAGATCGGGGAAGTGTACAAGTTTTACCAGAGAAAACAAGAAGAGGGGGAGACTGCTCTCGAATTTTCGGCAGCGCTACATAAAATTGCGCTCAAGTGCAATTTTGGCGAGCACATTAAAGTCGCCATAAAAAACCAGTTCGTCTGTGGGCTCAGGAATCGACGGGTTCAAGGCAGATTGCTCGAAACCAGGGATCTGGATTTGGAACGGGCGGTCCAAACAGCGGCTACTATCGAGTTGTCCGAGAAGAGGACAAAGCAGCTACAGGGGGAGACGGAAGTTACCCAGGTACATGCAGCCAAGAAGGCAACGGGCAGCAGCAACGGCAGTTTCAATAAAGATAAGCCAAAAAATTTTAACAAGAAAAATGTTAAGCCGCGTTTTCAAAATTTGAGTAAAATTACTTGTTACCGGTGCGGTAAGAATCACCTTGCATCTCAGTGTTCGCTAGATAAAGCAACGAAATGTAATGCGTGCGGTAAAGCCGGGCATTTGCGTGTGGTTTGTCGTACTAACATAAGAAATGTAAATAAAGTAGATTGTTTACCCGTAGAGCACGTGCAATTTAGAGATAAGTTTTTCACAACGTTATTAGTTAATAATAAGAGTATTAAGTTCGAGGTCGACAGCGGTGCGGCCGTTACTTTAATTTCTCAGTCCCTTGTGAATAGATTATTTCCAAAAAATAAAATTCACGAATCGGATATACAATTATTTTCATATTGTAAGCAACAGGTTAAAGTGCTTGGTTACATGGTGGTAGAGGTGCAAGATGGTAAAAATTCTCGTGAATTAAATTTGTACGTTTCAATGCAAGAATGCAAGCCATTGCTGGGTCGAGAATGGATCTTGCAAATAAAAAATAATAAAGTAATGCATCAATTTCGGGGACAATTACATACATTGCACAAAGTTGATGACGCGAGTAATTTAGAATTACAAAAGTTATTGAAAGAATTTTCTAATTTAACGAATCCGGCCATTGCAAAAATTACGAATATGCAAGCAAGGCTTACGCTAAAAGATAAAGCAAAGCCTGTGTTTATTAAAGCGCGCCCAAGTTCCTTTTCGTTTACGTTCTTTGGTGGAGGAGGAATTAGATAGATTAGTTTCTGAAGGAATATTAGAAAAAGTCGATCATTCCGAATGGGCTACACCCATAGTTCCGGTTATTAAAAAAAGCGGACAAGTACGTATCTGCGGGGATTTCAGCGTAACACTGAATCCACAGTTATTGATCGACGAACATCCGTTACCTACGGCGGATGAATTACTGATTTCCATGGCCGGTGATACAGTTTTTTCTAAAATAGATTTGCTACAGGCCTATTTACAATTAGAGGTTCGGCCGGAAGACCGTTCCCTGTTAACTTTGAGCACGCACAAGGGTCTCTATAGATTTACGCGTTTAATGTATGGTGTCGCAGCAGCGCCAGCGATATGGCAACGCACCATTGAAAATATATTAAAAGATATTCTGGGAGTAGTAGTTTTTCTCGATGACATACGCGTCGCAGGCATTGATACGAAAGATCATCTACAAAAGTTGCGTTTAGTTTTAAGTCGTTTGGAAAAATACAATATTCGCGTAAATATGGAAAAGAGTGAATTTTTCATGCCGCAAATTTCGTACTGCGGATACATTAATAATAAAGACGGATTACATAAAGATCCGGTAAAAATAGAAGCGATAAATCTCATGAAGAGATCTTCCAATGTTTCGGAAGTTCGTAGTTTCTTGGGGATGATTAATTATTGTGGGAGATTCATCCCTAAATTGAGTTCAATCTTATACCCATTAAATAATTTGCTTCGTAAAGATACTAAATTTCAATGGACTTCTCAATGCGAGAAGAGTTTTCAAGATGCAAAGAATGCGTTTATTAGTCCTAAATGTTTAGTACATTTTGATCCACGGTTGCCAGTACGGTAGCTACAGACGCGAGTTCTTACGGGGTAGGTGCGGTTTTATCGCACATCTATCCAGACGGCTCAGAGAGAGCTATACAGTACGCCTCACAGACACTTTCGCCTACTCAGAGACGATACTCACAAATTGATAAAGAAGCATATGCAATTATTTATGGGGTTAAGAAGTTCCACCAGTATTTACAGGGTGCTAAATTTATTTTGATTACTGATCATCGTCCACTTACACAGATTTTTTCGCCAACAAAAAGTCTTCCGATTTTTACAGCATTACGTATGCAGCATTATGCATTATTTTTACAAAATTTCAATTACGAAATTAAATACAGAAAATCGGAGTTACATGCAAACGCGGATTGTTTATCTAGATTACCCATTCCACAGGAAACAAATGAAGTTGATTCGGTAGATAGTTTTCAGTCAGGTACATTTGATTCATTGCCAGTAAAAGCGTCAGAGGTAGCTACAGCTACAGAAAAGGATAAGGAATTATCCACAGTTCTACAATTTTTGAAAACGGGAAAAATTACAGGGAAAGAAAGAACTTTCCATTCGATTAACTTGAACGAATTTACATTACAGGACGGGGTTATTTTCCGGGAATCTAGGGTGGTTATTCCATTTAATTTACAAAAGAAAATTCTGCAGGAACTGCATACAGGTCATTTCGGCATCGTCCGGATGAAACACTTAGCTAGAAGATATGTCTGGTGGCAGAAAATTGATAAAGATATCGAGAAATTAGTTGCAAACTGTAAAGATTGCAATGCGTTTCAAAACAATCCTTCAAAGGATGTTTCGCATATATGGGAACCGTCTACAACGCCGTTCGAGCGTGTACATGTCGATTTTGCAGGACCATTTTTAGGTCAATATTTTTACATTCTGGTCGATTCTTTTTCAAAATGGCCGGAAATACATATTGTTAAAGATTTAACGTCACGTACGACGATAAATCTTACTCGGGAAATTTTTGCAATGCACGGTTTACCTAGATATTTTGTTTCAGATAATGCTAAGACTTTTACGTCTAAAGAATTCAAAGATTTCTTGTTATTTAATGGGATTGCACAGAAGTTAATAGCCCCCTACCATCCTGCGACCAATGGCCAAGCGGAGCGTTACGTACAAACGCTTAAAAATTCATTAAAGCGAATGCGATGTACTTCAGCGAATGTACATGTAGAATTGCAAAAATTGTTGTTACAATATAGAAATACGCCTCATGCGACAACAAATACTTCGCCGGCGGAAATGTTATTTTCGCGGAAATTACGTACTAGGTTAGATTTATTGCGACCTTTCGAAGAAAAAGTTAAGTATAATACGAGTAGTACGCCTGTAAATTTTGAGGAAGGGAGAAGGGTCAGTTGTCGAGATTATAGAGGTAAAGATAAATGGGTTTTTGGTACAATCGCGCAGCGTTTAGGAACGCTTAATTATAGTGTTAGGTTAGACGATGGACGTACGTGGAAACGTCATGTTAACCAGCTGCGGAAAATCGGTAAAGACACACTGGTTAAAGAGAAAGAGTAAGACTCTTCTTTTGCTGATAGTACAACGGAAATGACGGATACAAACTGGGAGCCGTCCAAGGTTTCAAATTCAAGTCAGGTTGCGTCTGACGAAACCGTTAAAGATCAGAATGTGTCTAATAGTATAGTTAGTGATTCGAGTACGATTAAGGCTCCTCCGTATTCACCCCTTACGGGTTTAGAAAGAGCAGATTCGAGCTCTGATTCGTTCGCGACGCCTCCAAGCGTGATAGCAGCGTCTACGCCTATACAGGCACCTGCAAGGATTGTAAGTGGGACTGTTGATAATAAAAACAACATTACGCCAGTTCAGCCTTCACGTGTACCACGTAACCGAAAGCTTCCGTTATACCTGCGTGATTACTTCGTCCTGACCAGGCATAGTTCACCATCTTTTGGGTCCCAACGTGTACGCTCTGGGTGCGCCTCTTCTCGCGATGAGAACGAGACGCCCCGGGAGTGCGGAGCCGCATCGCGACGCGGCCCATCCTCCCTCGGTCGACAACCAGGGCCGACCTTCACTTTCATTACGCCTTTAGGTGTCTCGCTCAAGTCCCAATGACTCGCGTACATGTTAGACTCCTTGGTCCGTGTTCCTCTCGGGTATTCCGTAATAGATTAAGATTCGTAAATCACACAGCACCCCGTACATTGTATTCATAAGCAAGGGGAGTGTTGTGTGAGCGTTCACATGTGCGCGCGTCCCCATAGGTAGCGCGCATTACCTAGCTGCGCAGTCCGATGCGCAGACGTCTTGATGCGGGCGACACGCGAGTCGCCAGGGAACATTGTGCAAGCAACCGTGCCACGTATTACACGTACAATATATAGTGTTCTAAAAGAAGACGCAGTGTACATTCATTACCCGCTTTTCCTTACCATTTACTGGATCCACACCAGTACATGTGCGGCTTGCCTCTGAAAGGCGGCACATACACAACAATGGAGAAACAAAGAAACAATCTCAGGGTTCATTGGTTGATACTGCGATAAAGCGTGTTTTAGCGTGTACAGAATTGAGTCTCAGCAAGCATCTCTGTCCTTTAGATTTTGCCTATAGCTCTCCAATTGTAATGTTCAGTCTATCCATATACGTCTATGGCAGTTACTTTGTAAAAATAAAATTTTGTTTAAGGTGTTGCGTACATCATCGTCATACTTCATGTTGCTACGGTCTTTGTAATGAAAATTTTAGAATGTAACTAAGAATATCTACATTTATCTATTATCATTTATCACACGCTAGTAACAGATAAAAATAAAATCTTGTAAGATCGCACATTTGTAAGCTAACTTTCCTTTCAGTGCCTTTTCTGTAGATAATTAAATAAAGCTATAAAAAACCCATTAACTTCTAAAGTAAAGAAAATTCCTTTTCTTATGAGGAATCCACGATCCTCTGTCAAAAACTATCATACAAAATATTTATCAATATAAAGAAAACATTTTTTTTTACATTTTTTATTATTAAAGAACTACGCGCACGCACACGCACGCACGCACGCACGCACGCACGCACGCACGCACGCACGCACGCACGCACACGCACACGCACACGCACACGCACACGCACACACACACACACACACGCACACACACACACACACGCACACACACGCACACACACACACACACACGGACACACACGGACATTTTTTTAAACGCAATTTTTTGACGTATTAGAACATTCTGAACATATTGGCATCAAAAACTCAAAAAACAATATTTTCTTTGGTTTTTTTCTACTCCTATTTTATAAGTATATAATTCTTTTAAATTCGGTTAATTAAACCCAACTTTACATACGCAATCAAAGGTTCATGTACAAAGTTTACGAAAACAAAGCTTTCTCTATAAGGAAGCAAAATAAGCCTTTGCATGACATTGTGACAATTATGAATTATACGATAGAAAATAATTTTATTCATATTTTCTTTATTAATTTACAAAGGACCTCGCACAAAAAGGCTGCGAAATGGCTCCCAGTCAATTTGGCTGAAATTTGAATATGATGTAGTTAATGTTGTCCTGATCAAATGTCTCATAGGGCTGGAAGACCAATAATGGCTAGTTTTTGAGATATTCGACTCCAAACATTGAGAAAATAGATGTTTTAGCGTATGTATCCCACACAGCACAGGATATTTTGAGGGACATTTGTGCATCCGCTGGATATCCACCGGATATTAAATATTTACTGGATATCCACCAGTTATTGAGATATCCCACTTTATCTGTAGGACGTCCCTCAGATAAAGTGTGCTGTGTGGGATATAGCTTTAATATATACGAATTGCATGTGTATTCGTGTGCGCTCGCGCGCATGCAGGTGTGTGTGCGTGTGTGTGTGTGTGTGTGTGTGTGTGTGTGTGTGTGTGTGTGTGTGTGTGTGTGTGTGTGTGTGTGTGTGTGTGTGTGTGTGTGTGTTGTGTATGGGTGTGTGTGTGCGTATGCGCGCCCGCGCGGGCGCGCGTGTGGAACTTCTAATTAAGGCACGTGTCTATTCCTTGGAAGTGGTCGGTTGCCTGCATCAGCGACGGTTTGAATTAGTGTAGTTGACGGATATTTTATGTGCTCTTCGTTTCTAGCATAACCCAAATACCACAAAACGCTACATATGTGAGCACAAGTACCCAGTGTACGAGTACCAGACTTGCAGGTACAATAATATCCTAATATTGGTGACAGCTTCTCGTCTATGTTTTCGTCCATACCATCGTCTATCTCATTATCAACTTTGGATTTCATATAAATCCATCGATGATAATGAGATAGACGATGGTATGGACGAAAACATAGACGAGGAGCTGTCACCAATATTAGGATATTATTGTACCTGCAAGTCTGGTACTCGTACACTGGGTACTTGTGCTCACATATGTAGCGTTTTGTGGTATTTGGGTTATGCTAGAAACGAAGAGCACATAAAATATCCGTCAACTACACTAATTCAAACCGTCGCTGATGCAGGCAACCGACCACTTCCAAGGAATAGACACGTGCCTTAATTAGAAGTTTCACACGCGCGCCCGCGCGGGCGCGCATACGCACACACACACACCCATACACACACACACACACACACACACACACACACACACACCTGCATGCGCGCGAGCGCACACGAATACACATGCAATTCGTATATATTAAAGCTATATCCCACACAGCACACTTTATCTGAGGGACGTCCTACAGATAAAGTGGGATATCTCAATAACCGGTGGATATCCAGTGGATATTTAATATCCGGTGGATATCCAGCGGATGCACAAATGTCCCTCAAAATATCCTGTGCTGTGTGGGATACATACGCTAAAACATCTATTTTCTCAATGTTTGGAGTCGAATATCTCAAAAACTAGCCATTATTGGTCTTCCAGCCCTATGAGACATTTGATCAGGACAACATTAACTACATCATATTCAAGTTTCAGCCAAATCGACTGGGAGCCATTTCGCAGCCTTTTTGTGCGAGGTCCTTTATTAATGTAATTTAAAAATACCTTATTTGATAAGAAAATCATTAGATTGCATTTTATATAATTATTAAATTTAATTCCATGTGCTAAATAATTTTAAACCGTTATGTCACGCAGATTATCACTCAATTACTATATTTATTTATCGTGTACTAGTTGGGGCAAAAAGTAATGGATCATAACGATCGCGTGTTGACATTGACGTAGTTAAAACATACAACTACTGCCCAATAAATTTAATACAAATTGAACAAATATTTTACACAAAATTAAATTATCTCCTTTGTAAGAAATGTTTGACATACATAATAATACAGTTCCGTTTGTACAAGTTAAGAAAACGAATCAATTCTAAATAATTTTTAAAAACATATAATAATACTGAAGAGCACTTTACCTTGTACGTGTTGAAAAAAAGTATGATAAAAGCTCTTTCTAGTTTGAGTACAATAAGACTTGTCATAATTTCCTTTATATGATCATTTTCCTATTGATACTTTGAGTAATTTTACTTTCCTTTTCTAAGTTGTACGTGCATCTGTTCCGTATTTCACAGTCTTACGATTTGTACGCTAATACAGAATTTTCGAAATTTTTCTTCTAAAAAATGTAAAATTATTATTAATATAAAAATAATGTAGATATATTACTATTTAAATAATAGCAGAGCGTTGTCTATATTTACGCGAGAAAATAATTAAATATAATAAGAATATCAGTACTCATGCTTGAACTTTTATCTTATTGATAAAACATCTTTTATGTCTATCTTTAATTTTTAAAAACAAGAAAAATCTTTAATAATGAAAATATGTAATACAATAGACACATAGACCTTTGATAAGTTCATACGTCATAACTATTATTTTCTAATGTAACCGATTTCAAAGCTTTTCGTAACAGTCCTGTCTTAGATCGACTCTACTTGCAAATAAAATTTTCATACCTCTTTTGTCTGCGTCGAATCCACGAAGACGATATTTTCAGCATGACTGTTTCTCTTCTCTATAATTGCGTAATTTCCATAAGATAATCTTGCGACTTTACAATGTGCCGTTTTGGTTTCTGCGGCATAAACACGTTAGCGACAAATATGCATTTTAGATTTTACGACAATCAAACATTAAATGGAATTCTCAAGAGACCGACAATCTATACCCTATAATAAGTAAATTTCGCTTTTGTAATAGTAGCAGCAGGAGGTAAGAGACAGAATGAGTGATATCGAACAGTTCTACCGAATTTTTTATTAGACTGAAAGTTGTTAGAGGCGATATTGGAGCAGTGCAGTAGTCAAAACCGAGTGTTGAAGATGGATACATCTAAGGATATCTTTCAGTCTCGATTATATAAACTCAATCGTACGCTACTTTCGTTGCTGGGGCAATGGCCCTTTCAAAAGAACAAAGACAGGCGGGTTATCTTTGTGACGGTGTCGGTTATCGGTCTAACACAAGTCATCGCGCAGGTATGTTTTCTACATTGTGATTCTTATTAACCCGGGAACGGTCATTTGGAGTGATTTTTGCACTCTTGTGTCCAAAATAAAGCTCACGTCACAGTAATTTTAATGCTTCTTTCGATTTTTAAATATTTTTTTGTTTTTTTCTTTTTCAGAAAATATTGATATTATTACATATACTGTCCACAAATACTAATAAATTATAGAACAATTAAAAATATGCAATATGTAATTAATAACAGTGACTTTTGATTAGGGTCTAAAAATCATCCCCAGGTGACCGTTTATGCAAAAAAAAAAAAAAAAATAAGATGACATGGTTTCCAAGTTAATCATCAATCGATCAATATTTTTAAAAAGATCATCTTCTATTTTAATAACATCGGAAATTAAAACTTAAAAAACAAGAGATATGAAAAGACACATAAATACTAGAAATTCGAAGTTAAAAATATTTGAAATTATCAGTGTAGGTCGAACATCTATATATATATATATATATATATATATATATAAGTCACGTCTGTCTGTCTGTCTGTACGCGAACTACTCATTCGTTAATGGACCAAATTTTTACCAAAAGTATATGAAATAAGGGTAGAATTTACCGGGGATGAACCGATCTTTTTGGAAACCGGTTCCAAAATTTTTTCAAAATTTACGAGAATTAATTGACCAAATCTTAAAAAATTGTATATGAAGTAAGGGTAGAATATATATGTCCCAGAGAGTGCCATAAAGTGTACAATTTTTCGTTACCAATCTTTTTGGAAACCGGTTACAAAATTTTACCAACTTTTCGGGAATTAATTGACCGAATCGTAAAGAATTGTATATGAAGTAGGTGTAGAATTTCCCGAGAATTGCCATAAAGTGTATAATTTTTCGTTACCGATCTTTTTGGAAACCGGTTCCAAAATTTTTCCAATTTTTCTGGAAATAATTGACCGAATCTCAAAGAATTGTATATGTTGATTTTTTTGAAACCGCGAGTTTAATTTTTCATTAATGTGCTGATTTTCTTGAAACGTTTCCGATTTTTGTTTAAAAAAATCTGTGTGATTTTTTAAAAAATGTACGTTAGAAGACGATCAGGATGATCTATTGCTAAGAGCAGCACTAAATTATGAAATAAAGGAAGCTGTAAAGGCCAAAAAAAAAATAAATCTTTTTTTTATAATAATTTTCGGGAATTAAATTGTTTATAGGTCGATTAGTTTTAAATGAAATATGTTGTATGTAGGATTTGTTACCGATTTTCTGGAAACCGGTTTTTCCAATTTTTCGGGAAATAATTGACCGAATTTCAAAGAGTTATATATGAAACAGGGGTAGAATTTTCCGGGGAGTGCTATAAGTGTATAAATTTTTGTTACCGATCTTTTTGGAAGCCGATATCAGAAATTTTTTAAATTTTTTAGGAATCAAGAGACACGGTAGTGTCTCGCGCCAAGTACACGCGGAGCGAGACCGACCGTGACTCTTTTACGCGACGCGACGGGTTGCGAGTACCCGAGATGTTGAGATCTCGATAACGAGTGAACGGATCAAGTTCTAAGTAGGCTTGATCGATAGCTTGGGGTCCAATTAGGGGGGGGTTTCTCTCATAATATTTCGCTACGTGCCCTACGAGCGGAGATATTGCGACGCAAAGTCCAAATGGGAAAATTTATTTTTAAGATACTCCTCCTCCTCCTCCTAACGCCGATCTTGTATGATGACGTCATAATCAGAAACGTCACTTTCACTTTTTCGACGCTGGCGGCGCAGGTATCGCCAGTTTCGATATCGCGCGCGTATTTCAAAATTAGGTCGATAGACTTATCGGTCAGGAGGAAGATTTTTATTTAGGTAAATTAGGTAATATATAATATATATTGAGTCAACGGAAAAGAAGGTTCTCTACGCTCTACGCTTGGCAGAAAGTGCCGCTAGGGAATTTTTAAGTCGATTCTTATGAATCAAGCTTGATATAATATATATTTATTAAGTCAACGGAAAAGAAGGTTCTCTACGCTTGGCAGAAAGTGCCGCTAGGGAATTTTTAAGTCGATTCTTATGAATCAAGCTTGAATTCGATGTCTAGGTATCCCAGGTTGCCGATGACGAGGTCCAGATAGTGCGCTTCATAGTTTTCGGTGTCCAGGTGTAATAATACGTTGAATTCGATGTCTACGTGTCCCAGGTTGCCGATGACGAGATCCACATAGTGCGCTCCGTAGTTTTCGGTGTCTACGTGTATTAATACCTTGAATTCGATGTCCACGTGTCCCAGGTTGCCGATGACGGGATCCAGATAGTGCGCTTCATAGTTTTCGGTGTCCATGTGTAATCGTACGTTGAATTCGATGTCTAGGTGTCCCAGGTTGCCGATGACGAGGTCCACATAGTGCGCTCCGTAGTTTTCGGTGTCTACGTGTATTAATATCTTGAATTCGATGTCCACGTGTCCCAGGTTGCCGATGACAAGATCCAGATAGTGCGCTTCATAGTTTTCGGTGTCCAGGTGTAATCGTACGTTT